>NW_026057580.1:20470198-20487239 GCF_023721935.1 Panthera uncia
CTCCCCCCCCGCCCCCCCCCCCTTTCTCGCCCTTTCTCCTCCTGTATAAAAAAAAAAAAAAGTTAAAAAAAAATTTAAAAAAAATTACATGTGTTCTTTAAAAAAAAAAAAAAAAAGAAATGAGGCAATGTGAATTCAAAGCCTGCATTCCAAACCTGTGCACACTTCATGGTATTTATAAACCCAGTACAGTCTGGCACCATGCAATGGAGAATCAGGGTACATATCCAGATGGCTAAGGCAAATGAGCCTTAAACCTGCAGTCTATTTTTCAGGGGAAGGAGGAGAGCCTGTGAGCTCATCATCATAATAAACTTTCTCTACAAGGAGCTCTATGTACTATACAAGAATGCCATGACTGTCCTTCACTTCCAAGACATCTCCGTGAAAATGCACAAAACCAAACATGATCTGGAGCCAGTCCTCTCCAATCTGTTTAGTTTCTCACATGCCCCTAGTCTGGGATTTCGGCCACGTCACTGTGGTTGGTTTTCAGAAGGAAAACGGACTAACAGCACTTAGGAAGAATCATGTAAGTCATTCTTGGAGGATGCTGAGCTTCCAGGCTGAAGGACAGCACATTTAGGTTAAACCCAATGGGTGGAAGGTCTAGGTTACTATATTTGGGCAAACCATTGATTTGGGGCTTGATTTGATTTGAGTTCTGGGTTTGGCAACAGCACCCTTCTCCCACCCTGCCCCCGCCCCGGGCCACGTGGGCTCAGCTACAGAGCTTGGCCCTCACACAGGCACCATGTACCAACTCCTCCCCGGGCTCCGAGAGCAGAGGTGGCAAACTGCTCCAGGGAGCGATGGGGCAAGAAGCAGCCAGCAAGTAGCCACCAAGAAGCCAGAAGAGGGGATGCCCTGAACCACTGGGTGGTAACGAGGTCACATCCCAAAGCACAGAAGCCCCCTAAGGATCCAATCCCATAAGGAGCACCTCGCAACTCTGGCCATACTGAACAGAAAGCACTGGTTTTCTCATCCGTCTTCCTCATCAAACGGAACAGAAAGTGTGTCTTAACCATCCCGGTGGCCCAGGCACTCCGGAGTTCAAGGAGCTCCATAAATACTTGTGGAATGAATTAAAAGTTCTGGAGATTGTACAACAATGTGAGTGTACTTAACACTACTGAACTGTGCACTTAAAAAATGGTTAGGAGAGTAAATTTAATTTTGAGTATTTATTTTGAGAGTATTTGACCATGATTTTTAGGAAAAAAACAGTAACACATGGTACAGGGTGGGGGACGAGGTAGCATGCATTAATTCTAATACTTTATGAAAGCTGAGAGAGTGTGGGCTGAATAATTTAAGAAGTATGGGGGAAGGTTTAGTGAGGTAACTGTTATCGACAGTGGATCATGTTTCTGTAAGAAACAAAAAGTCACAAAGAGATGGCAAATACGACACTCAGTAGGTTCTTCCAGGTGTTCTAAAGCAGGAGGAGTCGATAAATTGTACAGGTGGGTAGAGATGTGGCCTCACGTCCAGCCAGGGAATTCTGCTCCACTCGTTCTGACAAATACACTCTTCCTCATATACTTCCAACCTCGACGCTAAAGCTGGCATTTCTCTTTATTAAAGGAGAGAGAAGGCTGCTCATGAACCACCCTTCCCGCGTGCGGCCTTACAGGAAGGGAGGGCGGCGTTTCACAAAGCGAGGTCTATGTGATGTTACTGAACACTACTTGAGAGAGATGGTCAGGTGGGTCAGAAATGTAGGACGCTACTTTAATAGGTTTATATGATACATGAATCTCCAAAGGGGGCATGATACGCAGAAGTTTCACACACCTCTCTGACCCAGAACCTTCCAGCCTCCTATTACCACCCCCAGAGATCTCAATGGAATTTTGAGTTCAGATCCTGGCTCCCCAGTTTCCTAACTGTGTGATCTCAGGAAAATTATTTAAACTTTCTAGGCCTCAGTGTCTCCTGCCCTTTAAATGAAGTATGGAACACAGGCTCTGAAGTTAGCAAAGGGGCTTTGAATTTTGATTCTGACATTATGACTGACGGGGACCTGGTCAGGTTACTCAGTCTTTCTAAACCTCAGTTTTCTCATCTGTAAAATGGGAGTAATCATAGTATCTCCCTCACAGGGTGAGTGTGCAGACTGATCACGAGAAGATAGGTAAAGTGCTTACTTATTACAGTATTCAGCACAAGGTTAGCACTTGGTATGCATTTATTCTTTGGCTCAATAAACTGGGAAGTGCTATATAAATGTCACCATTCTTTAAGGACCAAGCAAAGTCCTACCCTTCTTTCATGAAGCTTCCCTAACTTCCAGAGTCTCAACGCCCTCTTATCCCTGGGTACACTGCTCATAAGACTATTTACTACTAATTTAGTCAGCATTTAGTCATGTGCTGATATGTCATATTAGATCCTACATTGATATCTAGTGTTTTCTGACAGAATTTTTACCTCAAGCTTTTTCTAAAATAGAATCAGGGAAATTCTTTTCATGAACTTAATGAGTTTAATTAAGTTTGAATTTAAAAGTTCTATCTTCCTAGTGTAAAAAAAATTTCTAAAGGGAGGGACGCATGGGTGGCTCTCTCGGTTAAGCTTCTGACTTCAGCTCAGGACATGATCTCATGGTTCGTGGGTTCAAGCCCCACATCAGGCTCTGTGATGATAGTGCAGAGCCTGGAGCCTGCTTCAGATTCTGTGTCTCCCTCTCTCTCTCTGCCCTTCCCCTGCTCACTCTCTGTCTCTCTCATTCTCTCTCAAAAAGTAAATAAACATTAAAAAAAAAATGTCTAAAGGGAAACACAGAACACTGAAAGCTAACATCTTCCATAACCTACCTTCTAGTGACATAATAAATGTGGACAGTCTCCTGTGATCCTCCCAGATTTTGACTGTGTATACATAAACATAAGTTTTTTATTAAAATGGGCTCACCCTGGACATACTAATCTCTAACCTATTTTTTCCCTCACACATCAGTCCGTGTCAGTACCTAAGGATTGACCCTATCCTCTTTTAAACAGCTGTAGAGGATTCCACTGCATGACTCTACCATAATTTACTTAATAGGTTCACTACAGACGGATATTTAGGTTGCTTCAAATGAATGACGACTTTAGGGCAAGAGCTGTGTCCTGTGTATTTTGGCAGCTCCATATAGTTAGCACGGTGCACATGGTAAGAATTCAGTAAATTGTGTTGTGTAAACTCTGACAATATTTGCCTCAGAATCACAGATGATTATTGAGCCACAGTCTATTAAATACAACTCTCAATAAGCCAGCACTGTTGTGAGAAGCCTGGATAAGAATGAGCAATATTTGCAATGCTGGCCCTTGAGATACAACTCTCAGATCCAAAAGACAAACTGTTCACATTATAGTTTCAATCCTGGCTCCTTTCCTGTGTTAAAATTATCTGGTGACCCAGCAATTCTACCCCTATGTATATGCCCAAGAGAACAGAAAATATTATGTCCACACAAAAACTCATACATGAATGTTCACAGCAGCATCATTCGTGTAATATAGTGGAAACAACCCAAATGTCCATCAATGGCCGAGTGAACAAACGAAATGTGGTATTTGCATACAGTGGAATATTAGTCATAAAGAGGAATGACACACATTACAACATGGACGAACCTTGACAACATTATGCTAAGTGAAAGAACACGGTCACAGAAGGCCACATGTTCTATGATCCCATTTACACGATGTGTCCAGAACAGACAAATCCGGACAGAAAGCAGATTAGTGGTTGGGGGTGGGGGAGCAATGGGAAGTGACCACTAACCGGTCTCTTTGGGGAATGATGGAAATATTCTAGAATGAGAAAATGGTGATAGTTGCAAAACATGGTGAATATACTAAAAACCACTGAACTGTACACTTTTAACGGGTGAATTTTACAGTATATGAATTATATCTCAATTAAATATGCAAAAATCCTTTGAAAACTGGTTATCAATTGATAATTCCAAGTTACCACTTATTTGCTGCAAGAATATTACAGGAGAACCACCAGAATGCCAAGTATCATGCTGGGGCCTAGAGACACAATGGTGAGCGAGACCCTCTCCCGTCCTGGCAGAGCTCCCAGTCAAGCCCTGGAGACAGACAAGGCCACACACCATGGAGGCGGGGCAATGATGAGAACTGTGTTAGGAGGGCCCAGGGAACTGCTGAGGCAGAAGGAAGCACCCTGCCCAGTAGGGCAAAGCAGGGCATTCCAAAAAAAGGGGGTTGTGGCCTCAGGAATGAGGAACCATGGCCAAGTGAAAGCAGGATGGTGTCCTGAGGGAAAAATTTGTATAAAGGGCCAGACAGAAAAGATACATCACAGAAGAGCTGAAAGATAATCAACAGGGAAGAACCCCACTATCCAAACATGCCAAACAACGTCATTTAGAAATCCAAGTATTTGACTCCCGTTACATGCCGGGCACCATGTTAGTTGCTAAGAATACAGCAGTGAACAAGATCAATGCAGGCAGTGGTATTAGATTTTCAACGACACACAATAAAGAGTCTATGGCTGATTTCTTGGTTTCAATGTGGTATTTAAAAAGGACAAGGAGGGGCGCCTGGGTGGCTCAGTTGGTTAAGCGTCAGACTTCGGCTCAGGTCATGATCTCACGGTCTATGAGTTCGAGCCCTGCATCAGGTTCTGTGCTAACAGCTCAGAGCCTGGAGCCTGCTTCGGATTCTGTGTCTCCCTCTCTCTCTGCCCCTTCCCTGTTCATGCTCTGTCTCTGTCTCTCTCTCTCTCTCTCAAAAATAAAATAAAAACATTAAAAAATTAAAAAAAATAAAGGACGAGGACAATTTGTCAATATCTGTCAAAAACACAAATGCACTTATGCTTGGACCCAGTCATCCTGCTTCTGGGAAAATATGTTATGAGATATATGGCTGTATAGACATGAAATGACCTATGTACCAAGATATTCACTGCAGCATTGCTTATAAGAGCAAACGATTAGAAACAACCCAGGTATCCACCAAAAGGGGACTGATTAAATGAAGTCCAGTGTACCTGCATGATGGGAGACTATGCAAGCTTACACACTGATGAGGAAATTCTCTGCATACTGACATGGAAAGAGCTCTAGGATATTTTGTGAACCAAAAACAGCAAGGAGCAGAACAGTGTAGATAATACACTTTGTTCTGCGCAAGAGAGGGGGACAGGAAATACACACACATATATATATACACATACATACATAGGTATATATTATATATATATACACATATATACATATGTATATATTATATATATATACACATATATACATATGTATATATTATATATATATATATGTGTGTGTACATATCACATGTGTATATGTACTCTCTATATATCCAAAATCTATCATATAATTTATAGCTGCTTGTATTTGCATAAATAAACTCAAGGATACACAAAAATAAATGAAGTGCTACCTAGGGGCAGGGGAGGGGAGCTAGATAAGAAGAGGTCAGGGAGGGACACTTTCAATGTATTCTTTTTTTTTTAATGTTTTTGATTTTTGAATAATGTGACTGCACTGCCAAATATTGTCTATTCAAAAAAAAATGTTTAAAAGCTTTAAATGGCTAGGATTATAGGTTCCCTCCCTGTGTGCACATGCTAAAGTAGCAGGAATTCCGAATATGCTCACGAGCACCTCTTACTGGGTACCTGAGAACCCAGAAGAGACAGCATGAATAGAAAAAGGTGCACATGACCACCAGCAGCAGAAAGGCAACTCAAGATGCACACTATCCTGTGTGTGCACAAGCCCATCCTCAATCAATTCACACCAACTACATATTAGGCACAGAGGTGCTGGGGATACTGAGAAAATGTAAAGCAACCTGTTCCTTTCAGGGAGCTCACAGCAAGTGCAAGGAACACGCTTCGGCCCTACTGCCTGTGACCTTCCAAGTACAAATGTGATGAAGTAACTTCTGTGCTCGGGAAAACTTCAATGGCTCCCTATTACCTGAGCTGAGGAGTAAATCCAAACTTCTGAACAAGGGCCACCAATGGGCCGAACCGTGCCTGCCAGTCCAGACTCATCTTCCCTCACTTCCTTCCTTACTCCCCACCCCCACCCCACTTTGGTAACATGGAGCCACTTATCACATCACCCACCTGCACATCTCTGTCCTTTACACATGTCCTCTCTGCCTGGCCAATGCCCCTCAGGCCTCAGGGTCCAGCCCAGACTTCTCCATTTTCAAATAAACTGTCCCTAATACTCCCAGGAGAATTATGCTCCCCTCCCTGACTCTTGAAGTGTACCTCCTACACACAGGAGTGGCAGTGACACTGTCACCTCCCTAAGGACTCTTGGCTCCGCGATGGCAGAATCTTCGCCTTTTCATCTTTTATCCTACCTAGCCCCAAGAACAGTGCTTGGCAGGGAGCAAATGCTCGGTCTGAGTCTGGTTGAATGAATAAACAAGAGAAATAGAGAGGTAGACAGAAAGGAGGCAGGAAGAAGGGCTGAGGACAACGTTTGGAGCAGGTGGCGACTGTGTGATATGGGAGGCAGTGGTTCAAGAAGGGGGAAGGAGAAGACCTGGGGGTGGGCGGGAGCATGAACGGAAGCAGGCAGGCACAGAGAGAGGATGTTCTGGAACCTCAGGTAGGTGGTTTGCGTTGGGGGTAGGCAGGGCAGGGCCCAAACAAGGAACAGAGGGGGTCCAGGACAAAGGCTGGTCAGGCTTTGGGGGAGCCCAGCATGCCATGCTAGGCAGCCTAGACTTTAGGTGGCACCATGGAAGGATTTTAAGTAAGGGAGCCCCATGGTCGGCTCTGTGTCTGAAGACAACAATCAGTGGTAGCTCTGAGGAAAGGGAGCGGACAGGAGACCAGACAAGAGGCTGAGGTCCAAGCTAGGACCCGTATAACCACTCAGGAGTCTGAGCTAAAGCCAAAGAGCAGTGAAGTATGAGAGGGGACTTGGGAGCAAATGCAGGGGTAAAACTGCTGGGACTTCGATATGGGGAACAAGGCAAGGGAGAAGTGGCCATGGTGGGTTTCTGTCCGGACACACATGCTTGTATTCTCCCTCTCCTCCGGAGACAATGTAAACCACCCATGGGAGTCCGGGGTGTTTCGTAAAATAGTGGATGATCACCAACAGGTCTTGGGAAGACAACCCCCAGGTGTTCAAATAACGTGCTAGAAATCACACAAAGGCAAATCTCAATGCATCTGTTTCTAAGGGTCTGCAAAAGTTTAGAGATGGAAGGCATGCGACAGATCAGCTACTCCTCATTCTCCCAAGCACATTTCAAAGAATTATTTACTGACACCGCTGTGGGGTACTCCTTGACACGATATGGGTATACTCTAGTATACAGTGAGTGCTCGATAACTTAGAGCAAATGAAATGCTACCTACAGGCCATGCCTACCTTCCTCTGTCCACCAGTGAACCCCTACATGTCTGTCCCCACCTCACCTATACCTAGAAAAGCCTCTACAAAAAAAAAAATGCTCCCCCTCCCTCCATCTCCTCTGAACACAGGAACAGCACCAGCTTCCTTAGATAAGGCCACAGTACTTGAGTGCAAACCTCTTCGTGGCTTATTTAACTAAAAAAAAAAAAAAAAAAGTGGAGAAAAAGATGTTCCATCTAGCTGAGGCCCTCCCTACTTTTTAAAAAATTGGAAATCACATTAGATGCAAAAAAAATACCTTTTAAATAAGTTCAAAGGACATGTCAGTGATAATGCAAAGGCAACACAAGACAAACAATGATATTCATATTCAAGAGCAACATCACATCAATGCATGCCTCAGGGTTACAATAAGGTCTAAAGAAAAGCTGTTCCTCTCTCCTAGCTTTAGCTGTCCTTGCCTGCCCACCCCCCCCTCCCCCCCACAACTGCCTTGTAGCTTGCCTGTGTCACATAACATGCCTGGGGAAAGAGAACTGGGAGAGGAGAGACCCTGCAGTGCCAGCAGCCTCTGAATTGACATCAGCGTGGGGGTCCTGGTCCCTCCTCCAGGTTGGAAGGAGACTGAAATTTTGGGGAGGGAGCAGTTCTCACATGGATCAGTGCCACAGCCTCCTGACCAGACTCTTCATTTCCAGTCTCACCCAGAGCATCCTATCACACTAGCCTGCTGAGTACCCCAGTGCTTCATGCCAGCCCCAGCTGTGCATTCACAGGGACAAGCGGATCCCCTTGCCTAGTGTCCTCTCACATCCTCTTCTCTCCCTGGCCTCACCCAGCATGCACTTACCCCTATTCTGGGCAAGGAGCCCCTCCTCCATGTTCCCAGAGTATCCTCTCCAGCAGACCACTACCTAGTGAACACCACTGTGTGCCAAACACAGAAGACAAATATGGCGGCTCAACTGGAATACTCATCATCAAGAGACTGTACTTGTTTCCCGTCATCTGTCTCCCTTATTAGATGGTAAGGTTCTTCCTTGTAATTGGGCAGCATGTCTTTCCCCTGTATTGCCAGCATCTAGAACAATGACTCACAAAAAAGCTCTTTAATCAAGGTTTGTAGAAAGAGGAGGCAAGAGATCGGAATCAGCTTAGTCTGGACACACATCTATCGGGCCATGTGAGCAAACAACCCAAATGGTGAGACTGAGAAGCCAGCAACATTGGTCAAGTTACACCTGGCCACAGCTATACGCTAAAGGTCGTGTAAGTGGCCACTGATAATCTGACAAGGCACAGTTGTCAGGCCTAGAATATGCTGGACCCACGAGACTCCAGGAACAGTGGCTGAGCAGCATCTCATTTTCTTCGTTTGGAAGCTCCAAAACGGACCACAGTAGAGCAAGTCATGCCAAGAACTATGTCAGCTGGCTTCCATTACACATTTCAGAATTTTGCGCAGAGATGTATTTACTGAATGATTAGAAAAAGAAGAAAATTGAACGGCAGGTGGTTGAATAGTGTTGAATGAAGGGATTTCCCAGACTAGACGATAAGAATGTCAGCAAAGTTTCTTCCACATTTCTTGGGTAAGAAAGTACACTGTACAATGGACCGACTTTGCCTTTTATTTCAGGGCTACAAAAAAATCTGTGACTGGCCAGAAATGTCTGGGGCTGAATCATTCTGGATATCCAGTTTCCATATTGCTGAAGATTTAGGTACTGAAACTGCAACATTAATCACTGTGGACAGAAATGTTCCTACACACGTGAGCATCCTACATACCTTTCACTTTCCCTGCAGATAATCATTATGATCGAGTACCATCTGGTGCTAGTCTATCATGGTAACCTCAAAATCTATACAAGTTGTCTGTGCATCTGTGCGTATACTAAGGGACACCAAGTACACATGTTTGCTTTTTTTTTTTTTATTTCTTATGACTTTAAGTTTGTTTTGTTGTTGTTGTTGTTGTTTTGGGTTTTTTTTTCTGAGAGAGGGAGAGAGAGAGAAGCAAGCAGGGGAGGGACAGAGAGAGGGGGAGAGAGAGACTCGGAGACTCGGAAGCATGCTCTGCACTGTCAGCAGAGCCCAATGTGGGGCTTGAACTCACGAACTGTGAGATCATGACCTGAGTCGAAATCAAGAGTTGGACGCTTAACTGGCTGAGCCATCCAGGCACCCCATTTCTTATGACTCTTAAGTGTTTAGGAATGGGGTAGTCCTCCCAAACGTCAGCTACCCCAGCCACTTCTCCCGTTCTAACTTAATCTTCCTTCTGTAATCTTGGGAATGAGATAACCAAGCCTCATAGAGCTGTATGAAAAGTAAGCGCTGGTGGGCTTTGAGTAGAGGTCAAAGCCCAAGCAACTAGCCTAGGTGTGGTGTCAGGACACAGGTCTGGGGCCATCACTGGGCTGCTCCGGGACCTCCCCCTGCATCCTGTTTCTCAGCTATGCTCCAAACAGATGAGGCAGCTGCAAAGGGGGTTTCTGCAGAGTTAAGGTGTCACTCCAGCGCTGTTCAAGCGTAGGAAGGACAACAGGCAGCAGGTATTGAGCTCCTGTACCACACCTTCTTCTAGGTGCTCTATTTATGTCAACCTTTCTGACATCTTTTATATCAATGCTTCTAATCCTCCCAACAACTTTACGGCATATTTTTACTGATGAGGAAACGGCAGCACAGAGAGGTTAGATCCTTTACCAAGATGACAAGGTGAACCAGAGTTCAAAGTCAGGCGGACTGGTAGTAGGGCCCTGACCTTAGCCACCGTGATCCAGGGCCTCTAATGGTTCCCCCACAGAACCACAGCATGAACCACTGCTTACTACTATGAAAGCCCTCAGAAAGGAACATGTGCACCTACGTGGTCCAACAGAACTTTCTGCAGTGGTGGCAACACTCTATCTATAGCTGTGCTCCTGAGACGTCTAACGTGCCTAGTGTGACTAAGGAACCGAATTTTTAATTTCACTTCATTCTACTGCACTAGAAAAGCCAAACGTGGCTAGTGGCCACCTGCTGGATGCCACAGGTGTGGATTACTTTTGGTGAGCCAAACACTGTGATACTTCAAATATGAGATGTGACGGGTAACTCCTACTTGAAGCTAGGCGTCAGAACAAGGTCATTAAGCACTGCCTCGTCCCTCTCTACCTCTTCCTCACTCTTATAATTTTGAGGAAGAAAGCCTGCTATTTGGTCAGAGTGATGGAAGATGCTTCAGAAGTAGTGGTTGTTGGGGCATCTGGGTGGCTCAGTCGGTTGAGCCTCCAACTTTGGCTCAGGTCATGAACTCACGGTTCAGGGGTTCAGGCCCCGCGTCAGGCTCTGTGCTGACAGCTCAGAGCCTGGCGCCTGCTTCGGATTCTGTGTCTCCCTGTCCTCTGCCCCTCCCCTGCTCATGTTCTGTCTGTCTGTCTGTCTCTCTCTCTCAAAAGTAAATTAACATTAAAAAAAGAAGAAGAAGAAGAAGTGGTTGTAGTCAGTCAGGCAAAGCCCTGAGAACACTCTTGAGGGCAGAGGGGATAAGAATGGTAGGTCATGGGTCAGACACTACTGATCTGAAAAAAGAAAAGAAAAAAGCCACAGAGGAGTGTAATGTGTACACGACAAGCACATCACTGAATAGGAAAATCTGCTCCAGCCCAGGGCCCCAGATCACACTCAGAAGACCAGGATGATAAAACGCACACAGCAGAGCAGGAGACACGGGCCATTCTTCTTGCTCTGCCTCAACACCCTGATCGGCCTTAGAGAGGCCACAGGGCCTTTGGCTTGAAAGTCACAAACAAAGCCTAGCCTCTCCCCTGACTCCAGACAGTTCCTTTCTAATGTAAGGATTTTCTCCTTTTCCAAAGCTGGTTCCACTAAGCTGGACTCTGCATCAAACCCAAATTTAGGCTAGAACCTGATTTCGATGCAAAGAAGAAATGAAACTAAGATGAGAAGTTGAGACCACTTAACCCGATGGAGGCACAACTTTATTCTGACTAACCCCGAAATCTATATGGCTGGGGGAGAAGAGGGGGAAGGAAGGTGCCCCCTTTCCTCCCCTCCCAATTTCTGACTGACAACTTAAGTTGTCTACACATCCCCAGCCCTGTTGTACGTAACCACATTAAACAGGCATGACTGAGCCACAAACAAGAGACAGCCCGGGAAGCAATGGGGCCCAGAGAGCTGAGCAGCTTGCATGGGCCATGCAGCTATTTAGTGGCAGGACCCAAGGGAGAATCCAGGCCTGAGGACAGCTCAAGCCTCGAGGACTCTGGAAGAGGAACATGTGTTCACACTTCATGCCAAACCAGAGAGCAAACTGCAATTAAAAAAAAAAAAAAAGGAAAAGAAAGCAGCTATCAACCATCCCTTTCCACCTTCCAGGCCAACAGTCACAAAATCCATACAAACAAGTGTGTCCTTGCCCAACGAGGTCAAAAGTTGATCCAGTACAAAGTCATGCTACACACCAAACACACTCTCAACTCCAGAAGTGTTGGGTCTAAAAAGTGCAATTCTGCTCCAAGTTCCAAGGAATTCTCAGCAGGAAACCAGGCATTGTGAAGCAGGCCTGGTGATTTCCTGCAGGGCTCCAGGCATTGCTGGAGGGGAGGCCTGCTTACCCTGGAATTGCTCCTTCAGGTCAGAAACCCCCAGCCTGCTCTTAACATTCAGGAAAGGAGCCCATAATACATCCCTGGTACCTTTAAACCTAAAGCCACATTCTCACAGACTCGCAACACTATCTTTTGGCAGATCCCACCCTATACCAGGCACAAACACACTTGTTGACAAACCAGTGTGATCCTGGACATTCCTCAAAGCAAGCAGCTGGGGGAGAGGTAGGCTGTAAAAATCACCTCTCTATCCTTTGTCTTGAAGTAGGACACACCCTTCTGTCTCCCCAAAAGCCACAGAAATCTTCAGAATACTGGTGGGTCACTACAAAGTCTCTTTTAAAAACTCTCTGCAGAGATTATCTACACATTTATGATAAAAATGAAGGAACAAACTGATAATAATACTCGGCCCTGGGGCGCCCGGCTGGCTCAGTCAGTGGAGCACGCAACTCCTGATCTCCAGGTCATGAGTTTAAGCCCCATGTTGGGCATAGAACCTACTTAAGAAAATAAAATGAATAAATAAAGTAAAAAAGGAAATGCTCTGCTCTTATAAAATTCAGGAGCTTTATTAAGAAATCTCCCTACTGCAAAGACAGGGCAACTGAGGCTCAGAGTCGTAAGTCCTTTTCACCCCAGGTGTGATCATCACCTCCACTAACCCAAAAGGTACATTTCAGATCATGTTGGAGTTTTATGGTAAAAATCTTAAGAAATCATATGGAAGAGCTCTCCTAATCTCAATCAGTAAAGACCTCCTGGTGTTAGAAATCACATCTGTGGCACGTGCACATGGACATGTGCATACACGCGCACGCACACACACACACACACAAAGCCTTTGGTCAGTTCACTTATTCACAAAGCTGTAAAGTTTAAGAGCACCAGCTGTGCCTCACAAGGTATCTAGAAATGACCACCACTCTTGTCCCCTAACTACTGACAACTCCACACTCAGGGTGTCGGGTCTACATTTAAGAAACCACCCCCTTCCACCAACAGCAGTGGCTTAAGGTTGAGGCCCAACAGTCTGCCTATAAGCTGCACCTGCCATTTACATCAAGTTCAAGGCCTGACTCCCCTCCACAAATAGCTTACCAGCTTTAAGCTACCACACAGTGACCTCTCTGAGGACAAGGACCCCACTTTATTCATCTGCGTTCCCAGAACTCAACACAGGAACACGGCAGGAACTCAATAAACAGTTGCCAAACTAATGAACATAGCACACTTAAGAAAGATGTATCAATTGCAAGGCTTCTACACTTACCGTGGCACTCAAAGGTAGCATCGAGAATTCCAGGGGGCAAATAAACGCGTAGAAAATTCCCTAGACTTGAGTCAGAAGATGTATGCTCAAGCCCCACATTTGCCAAAACTTCCCTCTACTGTCCTGGGCAAATCTCCCAACCTCTGGGAGTCTATTATCCTCTTCTATAGACATAGTAGATGACTTCTAGGTTTCCCTCTAATCCTTAATCTTGGGAAATGCGAAGAAAAGATATGCCCTTGATCTATGACCACAATATTAACTTGACCATAAGGGCAATGAAAATACAACAGCCAAAGGAAACTATTCTTCCACAGATGCTGGCTAATAACAGGCAGGAACTTTCACAGTAGGTAAAGCCCCTGCCCATTCACCTATGTTCCCATGTGATACACACATTTGGGTCATCCTCTGTCATCTCTTTCAGGGAGATGCAAATCTCAATGACTGTTCCAGGCAGAAAAGCCTCCAAGTGGAACAATGACCTGCAGACATTACTTCCAGGTAATAAACAGATTCCACTCAGACAAAGAAAAATAAAGCAGCCTGTGGCTACATTCCATAGACTCCTCGTTCATGGAAGCATTAGGGCTGAGCTCTAAATGTGAGCCAGACGTTGCTGAATTCTTATTTTGGCTCCAACTCTGACTAGGAGGGAATGGTCCTTGGCCAAGTCTCTCCTCTGGAAGCCAGGCTCTGGATGGGTATGACAACCCCCATAAACCATCCAGATTACAGGGTGAGGCTAGTAAAGCATTTTGCAGATGTCAAGTGCTGCCAACCCATCCAGACAAATGAGGAAAGCCGTCAAGAGGCAACGTGGCTCAGGCGGAGAGCCACAGAGCAGCGCCTCACCTAACCCTAAGCTCCCACAAACTCACCAGTGGGCTCCAGGGGCCTCAGAGCACCCTCCCCCACCCGCCTCCAATCTGCCTCCACTTCCTCTGTTGAAAAGCAAAGAAAGCTGTGTGAACCTGCACTGGCCAGAAGAGCTGCCTGCAAAGCTCTTTAAACCACACAGTGAACTTGCACCGTCAACCACCTGTGACTAGGTTGAGTTGGGTTCTCCTCTACTGTGGGCCATTTGAGACAGCGGAGGTAAATCAAGGCAAAGCAATAGACTGTGTAAAAGATAAAGGTCTGCTTGTGAAATAAGAAGGGCTGTGTCAGGAGCCATGTTAGTAGTTTTACTGTTTTCTTTTCCTCTTTTTTTTTTCCTTTCTTTAACCATTAGGTACCAACGGATACCAGATACACAGCGCTGGATGAAAAGGTTAAGAGATAGTATCAGTGCAATTTCCCACCAAAGCCTGCTAATAGTGCTCTCGCTGATTAGAAAGCACTTCTGGAGTTTGGGAACTCTAATCCGGTCTTATCAACCCTCTGGCTTCGTCATTTATCAGGGTGGGAACGGGAGGTACATCAGCTATGCCACAGAGTGATTTCTGGGGCCCCTGCCCACGACAAAGCAGATCAAAAGGGAGCTCATGCCTGCCAGAGTGAAGTTTTCACCATAGCAACACGTGTGCTCTACAAACAGTCAGGACTGAGGCGCTCTGTTGTGACTGGTCTGGACAGTGCCCCCGAGAAACGAGCAACTGAGGGCTCAGAAAACGGAGTGAGCAAGAGAAAAGGGGCACCTATTTAGCTCACGGGGCAGTCTCCTCATGGTTTTTACTCCTCCACCGGCTGATAGTGGCCGCACAGAGACCCCACAGCCCGTGTTCTAACGAGACAGATGTCAGAGAGAAAACAGACATTCTCCAAAGAACGCCGTACCACAGGCTCCCTGGGGAAAAAGAGGGACCCAGGGTAGAGCAATCATCCCCTTTGGTGAGCAAATGGCCAGCACTGGAAAACTTGGGGGCAAGGTCTCATCGCAAAACATGTCAGATCTAAAATGAAATGCAGCCCCCGTGCCCAACAAGCCAGTCTGATGGTGGAAGATGTACTCACAGACCCAACAATGAAGCCAAGAGCAGCAGTGATGGGCGTGTTTGTTGAGACCATCGACTAAGTGCCCATGTGCCAGGCAGAGTGCCGGGCATTTTTACAGGTATCAGTCTTCATCCTGAGGTAAGGGTTAAAAACTCACTAACTGATCAACACCCCTTTCTGGAGAACACATTTTTGCCAAGGGAAGAAATAGGGATAGCTGATTCACCATTAAGTCCCATAGGATACAGTTACACTTGAGGCTTGACCAGGAGAGAAACTAGCTCCAAATTTCTGCTCTGTTGCTCAGATCACTGAGCAATGTGTGTGGAAATCCAACCACAGAATGAGAGCACCCAAGAGAATAAGTGACCCTTCTCAGTTTCCCTTGACTAATTTCTCTAGAACACCACTAAACGACTAAGTCAGAGGCCAGTGAGGATGATGTATAAAGTCAAAAGCTACAAAAGCTGGCAAAGAGACATCTTCAAAAGCACCCTGAAGGTAGTCCAAGAAACAACATCTGTCCACAGACGCACGCCTGTGCCATTTACATACCTCTTCACAGAAATACAACAGAAGCAGAACTGTTTCACAAGGCTAATAATCAGACAGGACCAGCAGCCTCACGCAGGTCATAATGCCTACAGGTGCGTCTGGGAGGATGTGAGCTGGAGCCATGGAACCTGTGTGTTAACAGGACTGCCATTGTACGGGCTGCAGGCACATCATTCTGACAAGTCAATCATGGTGTCCGGAACAGGGAAGAAGGCAGCTCTTCCACATCTACCTCCAAAAGAAGCAAAACCAGCCGCTACCAGAAAAGTTCTCTGGGTCCTAAACCCTCAAGTCATCACAGACCAAACAGGAACCAAACCTACAAATGACAGGCCTAGAGTTCTAGAAACATTTCCATGCTACAGAGCCCGCAGGGCCTGCGAATGAGCTTTAAAACCAACAAAAAAGTTTCTGTTTCAAAATGACATTTTAGAGGTAATGTATAATTGCTTCCTCTCTGTTCGATGCTCCCCCCCACACCCTCCACTTTTTCTCATTCTCCATTCACTAATGAGAGAGTTTTCCTCTTCCCCTGCCTGTTTCAGTTTGAAACGTGGCACTGAACGGGACACTGGAAAGCAAAGGGAAAGGGGAGGGGCAGGCAGCTTTCAAATCTGACGCACACACCCACACCCCCGGCTGGCCGCCCACACCCTGAAGGGGAGTCAGACTGGACTCCACCAAAGACAGGACTGCAGGACCAAACCGTGGGGTAGAAAACTCCCACTTGCACCAACTCCCCCAAAAGCCAGAGTTAAGAAAGAGAGAGCTGGAAGGGAAGGAGGGGGAAAATAAAGCTCCACATTCCTGACATTTTTTAGCCAAGTGCTGTGGCTGCACAGAACAGCTCTATTCCAAACAGCATTGCAGAATGGAAAGGAAACCTGGGTTCAGGGCAAAGAACCCACCCCTGCCTTGGAAATGGGAGAAGGAATTTTAGGATGGCCCAAAACTAAACCAAAAGGAGGAGGGAGGGGCACCTCTTCATGTGTGTTCCCAAAGGAAGGGATCCCGAGGGAGGAAATTTGGAGTCATCATCTCCCAGGAGACAGAACTCAAGTCCTAGGATCCCTGAGGGGGAAATGAAAGCCCCTCTAAATGCTGGCGAGCTGAGGGTGAGTTGGGGAAGGGGCAAGGTGAGATGGAGGCCTGTTGGGATGCGAGGGGCTGTGGCTGCCTGGGGTGGGGACAGTGGGGTCCAGCTCATTGGCAGAAGCTGGGCAGGGGACCCCAGAGGGAGGAGAGGCCAGGAGAGTCACTCTTTGTGGG
>NW_026057580.1:20487249-20607947 GCF_023721935.1 Panthera uncia
AGACTATGCAAGAGGCTCTGCTGGCTGTATAGCATGTGGCTCTGAGGTCTCCAGCTGTCACATGTGTCTTTCCAACCACACCCTCCAAGACTGGTGACACTGCACACTCAGAGGCCTCTTAGAATGGAGGACAGCAAATAGATACTGAGGGTATTGGCTGGACAAAACAAAATTCTCTCTTATTTCATTAAGCTAGTAGTATGATCAATAACAACAGGCCTTCAGGAACAAGCGATTTGTCACATTTGTAGAATCTCTTCTGGCTTTTATCGTTTATATGATCTTGGTTAAACCTTACAATAACTAACCTTGTGAGGAAGACAGGTTTTACAAACCTCTTTAATGATGGGGAAACTGAGGCTGCAGTCAATTTTTCAGTCCGACTAGTGACAGAGCAGAGACTGGGACCCAGGGATGACCCTGGCTTGACAAAGTCAGGGTCAATATACCATGAGAGCTGGGGGGTGGGGGTGGGGGGTAGGAGAGGAAGAAGGGAGGGAGGGAGGAGCTGAAATGGAGAAGCACTACCAAAAGCTGGAGTACAGACCCCAATCCTGATCCCAGGTTTATCTCCTACAGACCCTGAAGCCCAGCCAAGGACACATTCACACATCCAACCCTGACTCACCACCACAAGAATGTCCCCAGCCTGAGGGCAGCTTCACCGGCCAAGGAGAACCCTTGCCATCCTTAGAGAGGAGACAGAGGGACACAGAGGGAGAAATCAGCCACACTAGGAACCCTTCATCTCCGAAGCAGTTCATAAATGATTACAGCTTCCTATCCCATCCCTGAGAATGCAGATAAGCAATCCTACCCAGCAGGAAGGACCCGGTGAGAGTGAGGGGAGTGTCACTCACACGTAATCTCACTCCTGAGACAAGATACACCACAGCAAGCCCTAGACTCACTTTCCTCCAGTTCCTCCCACTTTGAATATAACATTTGTCTCCCTCTCCGGAGCACAGTCAGTCGTTCCCTGGACCCCCTCGGATTCTGACCCCCAGGAGGCTCACTAACACACTAACACTCTCTGCTTGGTGAGGCCTGCACTGTACCAGTGCACTGCTGTCCCTGGTAGGACCCCATCCTCGTCCCCCACCCCCACAGCTCTGAGAGAAGCACCTTTCCCCTAAAGCAGAGAGTATTTCCATCTCTCTCCCTGTCCCTGTAATGGGTGAGAAGCTCTGGGTCCACTACAGATGGCTCTAAAGGAACAGTCCACAGGGTCATAAAGGGTATATGGAACCTGGCCTTTTAGGCAAGGGCAAAAGAAGGCGGGGGGGGGGGGGGGGAGGATGGCAGAAGGGCACTTCTGGGATGGGGCCAGGGCCACACGTGAACACCCTGAGCACGTTCCAGAGGTGAGGATGCAAAAGACCCGGAAAATCAGATGGGAGGGTGGAAAAGAGTCAGGGTCCCTCCCACTGGAAAAGCCCAGAGAAGCTGGCAGCCACCGCTCGGGAGGGGGAGAGTTGTGCAATGACTGCGGGTCTGGGAGTCTCCGGGTTTGGCTCCCGGACACCAGAAAGGAAACCCCACTGGTCGGGCCAGGGTGGCAGCGCTGCGGTTGGTTCGAAGCCAGGCTTAGGATCCAGGGCTGCAGAGAGCGCTGCAAGATAGGGTGGGTGCTCCAGGGGGCGGCAGAGCAGGGCACGGCTGCCACGGCGCATTGCTGAGGGTGGCGTCCGGGCTGACCCGGAGGCCAAGGGGCGTAGAGTGCACAAAGCCGGGGCGCAGAGAGCGTACATGGCAGCCAGGTTCCCCAGCTCAGACGAGTACCCGCGGAACCTGCAGGGCTACGCCGGCCGACGCACGAGAGGGGGCACCCCCTCCCCAGTCTCGCTCACCTCGAACATAAGCCCGATGAGGACGCAGAGCACCAGGCAGAAGCCGATGTCCGCATGGTTGTGGATGACGAACTCCTGGCTAAAGAGCGGGTAACTTTTCGTCCTCCTGCGGAAAGCCATGGCAGCGGGCGCGCAGCGGCCGGCGGGGCCCGCACCCTGCGCTCTCGAGCCGCCGCGCAAACTTCTCCAGCCCCGGCCCGGTCCGCCCGCCGGCCCGCTGCCCGCTCGCCCTCCCGCCCGCCGGCCTAGCGCCGAACAACTTCTGGGGCCCGCCCCCTTCCTCCGCCCGCCCCCTTCCTCCGCCCGCCCCCGCCCCCGCCCCCTCCGCCCGGAACCGCCCCCGGCCGCAGCCCCCTCCCCACCCGCGGCCCGCACTCGGCGCTCAGGGCTCGCTGCGGCCCCGCCCCCCGCGCGCTTAACCCTCTCGCCGCCGGGACGCGCGGGGCGGGGTGGGGCCGGCCCGGCGCGCGGGGCGACCAGCGCGGCCAGGTCCCCCTGGCCCCGCGCCCTCGTCCCGGCCCGCCGCTGCGGCGCCCCAGTGCATGCTCTCTGCTGCGGCCCGGCCGCCTCCCGCGCCCAGAGAGCAGGCCGCGGGGGGCGCTGACGCCCGGCCTTGCCGGGACAGGAAGTGGGCCCGGGTTTCCCACTTCTCGGCGCCCGCTCCTTCCTCCGCGGGAGGGGAAGGGCCAGGGAGGCCGCGGCCGGGCCGAGGGGTGGGCCAGGCAGCCGGATACTCCCGGGGTTGCAGGGCTGAGAGCGGCTCAGGTCCGGTGGAGGGAGGGGAACTGCAGGCCGGCCTTCTCGCTGGCCGCAGCGCCTGCACGGATGATCAATGAATGGACGGTCAACCAAGTATTTATTGAGAGCTCGCAGTGGCTTAAGCACGTTTCAGATCGCTGGGAATATGCAGCAAACAAAAAAAGACCTGGCCCTGGGGAGCTTGGATTCCAATGAGGGGAGTGCATGGATGGGTGCAGTTTTGCTAACTTCTCTGAGAGACGTTTGTGCTATTATAAATTAGTTTTACACGTCTTATCCAAAGTCTACCTTCAATATTAATTGTCCTGAAGAATAAACACTGAAGAAGAAAGAAAGAAGGCACCTTTTCGTGGAAAATTTTTGTTTAATATTAAAAAGTACTCCTGGGAAGGACAAAAGGTATTTTTAATAAGTTAATTTATATAGGCAAATATTGGATTTATTCCTACCAGTGATGAAGGAGTCAACTAATCACTCTCTAGATGTGCAAAAATATAAAATGAACAAAGAACTATTTAATTTCCATTCTCTTTTTCATGAGGTCCACAGTTATTTCACTAAGTAAATAGGGTTTCTTAAATATGGCACAATGTATGAAATGTGATTGAGACTAGGCTTGTCTTGACTTCCTAGATAAATTTTACATCTGTAGTTTCTTCACTCAGTATTTAGCACACAGTCTTTGGTCTTTAGTTTCTTTATCTGACTTCAGGAAATGGGAAAGTAATGGCTATATAAGACTAAACCTCATTTAACTTCAAGGCTGACCTTTTTTTTTTTTTTAATGTTTATTTATTTTTGTGAGAGAGAGAATGAGCAGGTAGTGGGGGAGAGGGAGAGAGAGATTCCCAAGCAGGCTCCATGCTGTCAGCGCCACGCACACTGTGGGGCTGGAACTCAGGACCTGGAGATCGTCACCTAAGCTGAAATCAAGAGCCAGTTCCTTCACTGACTGAGCCACCCATGTGCTCTAAGGCTGACCTTTCTTAAAGTTGGACCTGACACATGTAAGGAATAAAAAGGTTAAGAACTCCAGAGCATCACACCTGTGAAAAGGTGTTCAAATTTTCAAACTGCTGCCACATCTATTAGGTCAACCTCTATCCAGTTGGTTTCTTTCTAGGTCAAAACTGAAATACCAGCATTTCACACGGTTCAACCTAATTCTTTCCTCCTGGTTCCCTATGACCATTTGTAGAGGATATCGTGGTGGGAATTTCTTGCAAAAGGTGGGATATTGCTAACCTCTTAACATTGTGTTCAGGCTGAAAGTCCTGGGTATAGGTATTATAACCTCTACGTTTATAAATGAGAAACCTGAAGTAAAGGGGATGGCTTAGTGCTCATACTGATGAGCCCTGAGTCCTTTCAAATGTAATTAAAGTGTTCTTTAAAAAAAAAAAAAAATATTTTAGAGAGAGAGAGAGAGAGCATGAGTGGGGGAGAAAGCAGAGAGAGAGAGAGAACCTGAGGCAGGCTCCACGCTGAGCGTAGAGCGCAATGCAGGACTCAAACTCACGACCCTGGGATCAAGACCTGAGCTTATTTCAAGAGTCAGACGCTTAACTGACTGAGCCATCCAGGAACCCTGACAAAGGGTTCTCCTACGCATGTTTTAGCATTTTATTACCTTGCAACCCCCCAGGGGAAGTACTAGATGCCTGTGTCAGCCATCCCAAAGTCCTAGTTTCAAAACCATCTTCAACCCCAAATGGACCCCTTCTCAGCCCCTCCCATCCAGTCACTCATAGACCCTATGAATCTCAGAACCTCAGGATCTCTCCCAACAGCCCCCACTTCCACCATTCTTCACCTGGCCCACACTAGTTACCTTGGATACCCTGCCTCCAGTATCTCCCCCTTTAATACATCATTCCATTAGAAACATCTACTGAGCACGTACTGAGTGACAAACACTGCTTGTTACCAGAGACAGAAAGATAAGATAATCCATGTGTGGTGGTTTTAAAATATGTCCTCAAGGGGCTCCTGGGTGGCTCAGTGTTAAGTGTTCCACTTCGACTCAGGTCGTGATCTTGTGGTCGGTGAGTTTGAGGACCGCATCAGGCTCTGTGCTGACACCTCAGAGCCTGGAGCCTACTTCGGATTCTGTGTCTCTCTCAATCCATACCCTTTCTTGAGTGTGGGCTGGACTTAGCGGCTCACTTCTAACAAATGGCTATGGCATATGTGATGGTGTAAGGCTCCCAAGAGTAGGTCATAAAACACATTTTGCCTTTCCCCTTTCTGTCTTGTCTTAGGTCACTAGTTCTGGGGGAAGCTGGCTGCCATGTTGTAAAGATATGCAAGCAGCTTTATGGAGAGGTCCACATGGCAAGGAACCGAGGCCTCCTGCCACCAACAACCAGCACTAGTTTGCCTGGCTTGCCACCTTGGAAGCAGATCCTTTAGTCCCAGTGAAGCCTTCAGATGATGACCACAGCCCCCGCTGACCTCTTGACTGGGTTTGGTGACTGCTTTAATATAAGATGTACAGGAGTTAAAGGAGTCAAAACTCTAGGCTGGGATGACATAGTGATAGGGGGACCATTAAAAACTCTATGTGGAACAACAGAGAAGGAAGGAGTGGGCATAAGAGAGCTGAAGATGGCCTCACCTTTGGACAAGCTGGGCTTGAGGAGTCACGAGACATCCCAATCGCCACTTTGACAGCTCAGATGGAAGCTGTTAGACTGGAGTTAGGGAGGGAAAATCAGAATTAAAGGTGTTTGTGGTTCATCTGCAATGGGACCGTTGAAACCACGGGGTTAAGTAAGTGGTCCAAGGAGAGTGTGCTGAGTGAGGAAAAGCCTGAGGTCGGCAGAATCCTAGGGAACCCCAAACACTGAGGGAGGAGGAGGAGGAAAAGGAAAGTGTAGGGATGGAGGAAGCCACAGCCTAGGCATTTCACAAGGAGAGGCTAGGTGAGGCAGGATGAGAATAAAAGGAAGTCCCTTGATGCAGCCATTCTGGCTTTTGAGAGCCCATTTTTAACATTGGAGAGGGCTTACCGGTGGATAGAAGATGAGAAAAGGAGGTGAGAAAGTAGTCTATTCTTTTGAGAAGTTTGGTGAGAAAAAGGGAAATGGATGGTGTCTTGGCGGATATAGAGAATTGAAGGATGGATCTTTAAATTGTATATATTTTTTGAGATTGGAGCAAGAGAAGAAACAGGAGAGAGAAAAGGAAATACTGAAAATACTCAAACTATTAATACTAGAGATCATTGATGAAACAAAGGAGGAGACTTAGAAAACAGCCCCAACCACAGGAGGAAGAGGGAGAACTCCTCTAGTGGTTGTCTTTGCTGGAGCAAAGATGAAGAATGGGTGAATATATAGTTACATCTGGAGGTGGAGGAAATAATAACCTCTTGTGTTTCTACTGCACTTGACAGTAGCCTTGTGAGGGAGGCAAGACAGTTATTACCAACCCGTTATAGCTGTTTTGAGACACATAAATGACCAAGGGCCACATAACTAGTGGGTGGCTAACCAGGACTCAGAGCAGCTGGTCAGCACAGAGTTCCCTTTGCTGGACCATCCCGTAGCATTTCAGGCTTCATAAAGCGTGGCACTGATCAGGTGGATACCATCTGCCTCTCTCCACCTGTCCTGTTATGGCTGCTGATAATTCTGCCACACCAACTCTTAACTAAACTGGAAGAGCCCCTCTTTCCAGAACAGACCATGTGGTTCCCAATCTCTGTGTCTTTGTTCCCCTCACAAGGCCTTTGTTCCATGTCCCTTTGCCAAAGAAGTAACCATCCTCCAAGATAAAGAGCATGTATCTCTTCCTTCACAAAGCTGTCTTCGGGGTACTAGGCTGGAGGCATGCATACTGTACCTTGTGCATACCTCTCAGGTAGCAGCACATTCTTCTGGAGTCAGTGTATTTTTCTGTGAGTTTTGCCCCCTTTTGGATAGTGTCACCGTTGAGGGCAGGAAACTAATCATTTGCTCTCATATTTCAACAGCACCAAGCATAGGAATCCCACATGGTATATTTTCATCAAGTGTTGGTTGAATGAATGATTGAATGAGAGATGCTGTTACCTTGGCTGGTATATATACAATCATTATCCCCCAAAAATGTATTTTCTCACATAATAAGAAGTCTTAAGTTTGTTCATTCCCAGGGGTAAATGATTCATCAAAAACTAGGATCTCACTATTTTTCCACTTTGCCACTCTGTGTTTGCTTTTGACTTGGACTTGTCCCTCATGGCTACAGAGTAGCTGCAACAGCTCCAGGCCTTCTATCCTTCATACAATAAGACCTAAAAATCAGACAAGAAGGAGAGGGCATTTTGAAGAGTAAAGAAAACTTTCCCAGAAACCCCAGACTTCTCCTACTGCCTCACTGGCTAGAATTACATCACATGCCCATTCCTAAACCAAGTCATGGGCAAGGTGAATAGAACTAACATAATTGGATTCACCTCACCAGGGAAGCATCCTCAGAGGGCTTGAAGAGATTTCTCAACTCCTTTGAAGATTCTGGCTACCCCTCACCTAAATAAAATTAAAATTCTGATTGCAAGGAAAAAGGGGAGAATTGGTATGGAGCAGTCATCCAGAAAGATCTGCACAGTGATCTTTTTTCAGGGTTTCTTACTCTATATATTTTTACATCTTTGCCTCATAGGACACACAGCACTTTTGCCCTGAACAACCCTTGCTTTCTGGTTTCTTACAGTAGGAACATGAACCTTGCAAATGTCATACGCTTAACAGTCACTGTGGAAGTGTTCGGCTGAAGGATCTCCAGCTTCACAAAGTGGACTGTCTGTTCTGGTAGTCCAGCATGTGATGTCAGACTCAATACCACCTTTCACCAAAGAATGGGGCATCTCAGCCGTCAGATCTTCTTGCCACCAAGATCACAGCGTTTATTGGAATCCGTGACATACGATGGGGTCATCCCTGGTGGCAAGCACTAAGGAGTTGCATGATCTATGAAGAATTTTAAAACAATGATAAACCTCTAAATGCAATGTGATATACTAGATTGAACCCTGAAACAGAAAAAGGACATTAGTAAAAACTGCTAATATCCAGTCTGTACTTTGGTAATAGCATTGTACCAGTGTTGGCGTGCCTGGGTGGCTCAGTCAGTTAAGTATCCGATTTTGGCTCAGGTCATTATCTTATGGTTCAAGCCCTACATTGTCTCCCCTTCTCTCTCTGCCCCACCCCCACCCCCCGGTCTCTCTTGTTCTCTCAAAAAAAAAAATAAACTTAAAATAACATTGTACCAGTGTTAATTTCTGTGTTTTGATAAATGTACCATGGTTATATAACCTGGGTGAAAGAGTTGTGAGAACTCTGTATATTGTCTTTGCAACTCTCCCATAAATCTAAAATTATTTTAAAATTAAAAAAATCTAAATGACAAAAGTGCCTCAAAATCAGGTATGCTTGTTGTATTATCACCATAGCAATTCTAAACAATGTTAGTGGTAAAAATACGTCCCCCCTCAACCAAGTCTTTTGGTCTAAGTTCTAGGCTACTGTTGTCATTGTTGTTGAGTCTTAATAATACATATGTAAGTTCCAACTTAACCCATTTTTATTACTTATCTTTTAGTAAGCACTGCATTCTACATGCAGGTTAATCCTAGTAGCTCTCATACATACAGCCCATGCCTAATATGGGGTCTCAGATGCACACGTGTGGTTCAGGCACATATCCAACTAGAATCATCTGAGCTTGTTTCGAGCCCGATGGTACCTCAGAAGCTTGTGTTTGAACCACAAATTGGAAACAATTATAGCACAGTGCTTTTAGAGATGAAAAACAATGTGTTGCTTCAATTCTGTCACTCTGTGTGGCCACTAGCAGCTTTTATGTGTGTTTAAAATTTAAAACAATGCAAAACGCCATTATTACTATTTGTTTCGTGTCATGTGTCATGATTATTTCTGAAAAATTTTTTCATGTCGAGGAGCAGAGAGTTAAAAATGATCAGGTATTAAATATGCTAAGTATAACAGGGCACCTGGGTTGCTCAGTCAGGGTTAAGCTCCTGACTTCAGCTCAGGGCATGATCTCACAGTTTGTGAGTTCGAGACCCGTATCAGGCTCTGTGCTGACAGCTCAGAGCCTGGAGCCTGCTTTGGATTCTGTGTCTCCCTCTCTCTCTTCCCCTCCCCCACTAGCCTAGCACTCTGTCTCTCTCTCTCAGAAATAAATAAACATTTTTAAAAAATATGCTAAATATGAGAGTGAGTGGAATTAAGATCCTAGGTGTTAGAAACTACCTTAAAAATCATATTGCCACTCCCTTCTGTTTAGAGACCATGAAAGTTTGAAGGCCCAGAAAGATGCTGAGGTTAATAAGGATTTGGTGAGTTGGGGCAAGGACAAGGGCCTCTCCCCTCCTGGCCAGCATCCCCGGCACAGTCTCTGTAGTCCGTACCCGCTCTTCTTTTGCAGACAGGCATAACTTAGAAAAACCGAGTCACTAGTCCAGTGTCAGCTAGTGACTCAGTGGCAGAGCAAGACATGGAAACCAGGACTCCTGACCATTCAGGGCTCTAACCACTGCCCCCTATTTCCTCTTTCCAGCTCTCATTCAGCGACAGACAGATTAATTCCAGACGACTGAAGAATGTGCCACCTGATGTATGGGAAGAGGGGAGCATTTTTTTTTTTTTTAAAGAGTCACAACTCAGATTGACATTAGAAAAGAGTAGATTTCAGTCAGAATTCCTGCAAGCAGAAAAACAGTTTGGGAAGTAAGGGAATGATTTCAGAACTTTATTTCCACTCAATTCTCCAATTTGTGTGTGTGTGTGTGGGGGGGGGGGTATTGTTCATTGGAAACTATATTGGGAACTTAAATGGTGCACAAAAATTCTTATCCTTGGTTTTTTCATGTTTAGGGAGAAAGCAATAATTACTAGAGTGACCATTGTGATATAGGAGGTCATCACATTGAGGAAAAGCTCAATAGCAAGAACTCCATGGAAAGGTGTACATGAATCACTGCCTTCCCTGAGCCACTCTCTCCTACACTTTTCTAGACTGCTAGAAAGGTAGACACTATCCTGATTAAACCTAAGCACCTCCCTGTGAACCTTTGCCACCAGTCTTTGAAATTCATCTCCTCTCTCCTTCTCAGATCACAGCCCAGGGTTCAGTGATCATTCACTTGTGACTTGTCAGGCACGGACGCTACATACAACAATTGGGATCTGTCTTTGCACAGCTTCCTACCACAATAATTGTTTAGGTGTTCACTGATACCCACTGAGCTAATAATGGACTTCCTACCGCATGCTTGGGGAGATGATGGTTGGGTGGATGGATGGATGGATGAGTGGAAGGGTAGATAGGTGTAGAGGTAGGTAGACAGATGAATAGATGGATAGGTAGATTTACGGGTAGGTAGATGGATAGATGGGTGAATGGAAGACTGGAAAGGTGAATGGTTGGATATGTGGAAGAGTGGATGGGTGGATGGATGAATTGATCAATATATAGGAATCCATACCATTCTATTTTTATATTGGCACCCAAGGCAATTCCATATTGAAGGGGCCCCAAGGGAATTCTTCCACATAGGAGATATGTTTGAGACCAAAGCTAGGTTTAGATTGGGTAGAATTTAGCCTTGGTATAGATTTTTAGGCCCTGAGAGGCAGGAATTATAGCTTTCCATCTATATGCCTTAAAAACCAGTTCATTTCCTGCCACACAGTAGGTACTACATGAATATTTGTTGCCAAGAATGAATGAATGAATGAATGGTTTGAGAAACAAGCTCTTTCCACTTGCTGTCTCCTTGGCAGGAATTAGCTGGTCACACTGCTGTCCCTCTTGATTCTTTGCTGATGAGATTGGGCATGGGGCAGGTCCAGAGGTTTCTCTGACTGGGCTGAATGATTCTTACTGACAAGTGCGAGTGGCCCCTTTACAGTTGGAAGTCCCAGGGCTGTGATGAGTGACCCAAAGTCTCTCCTCTCTCCTGATTCCTGGCAGGTAGCCCCTCCTCTTGATAAGATAGGAATTCCTCACTGTGTCCCACAGGTTTGTGCAAGGTGGGCAGGGTGCTGAGTGAGGACAGAGATGAGAGAAGAGGAAAGTGAGAGCAAGGAAGGAGACATGAGAGGAAGGGAGACATGGGACAGTGAAGAGAGGAGAGGGGGGAAAGCTCCGAGCGAGGTGGGCTACGGGCTGGAGTAGGACAGAGAGAAAATGGTATTTGCAGCACAATGCCTCCAGTAATAACACCATCATTGTCTTGCCTGAACAGATGTGCAAGGAGTCCATCTCATTATACAACATGAAAATGGAACACGTTTGTTTCTATCGGCCTCATCGGAAATCTTGGCAGATGCTGTCAGAAAGTGCACACTGTTTCTGAGATGTGATTTTTCAATAGCGCATACTGTACTTTTTGATTGAGGTTGGAGAAGAGAGGAAAAGGGAGTTGGTTGGGCCTTTTTTTTTTTTTTTTTTTTAATTTTGAAATTCTTCTCTCCAGGGAGGCTTTTCCTTAGACCACACTGAGTTCCTTTGGCTAGCCACACCAGCATGACCAGTGGTCTGGGGCTGGCCACACTAAAGCCCTGTGCCAAGGGCCCATTCCTTTGAAATAGCCCCCTCCATACAGTCTGCAGGGCACACCCTTCATGGCGCTCACCTCCCCTTAGTCCAGCATTATTCACAACTTCTCCTCTCGTCTACTCCACTTCTGCCTTGACCTCCGTGTCCCTGTCTTGCCTTAAGACATCTGAAGTGGGTGTTTCAAGCAAAGAGTATTTTGTTCCCAGCTGAACAAGGCTCGGGGAGACCGGCAGTGCCAGAGACGGGAGTGGGCACCATTCGTCACTGAACTAAAGCCTCGCAGTGTGCAAGTTCCCCGCGACAAACACCACCTTTCCCTGGGAAGGCAGCCAAGGCCTGGAGCCCTGGGTAGGAAATCCCCAGTGAGAGGCCCTTCCTGAGCACCAGAGAAAATGGTTCTTTTCATAGACTGAGTCCCCTTCCTTTCTAGCGTAAAGGCCCACATCACATCCCCCTTCCTGGCCTTCGACGCTCCATCCACATGCCAAGTGCCCCCGCCCCGGCGCCTCCTGGCTCCTGTGCCCCTCCACGCTCAGCTGGCTTTCCCAGCCTTTGCACAGCCTCCTCCGTTCCCCGGCTGGGCTGCCCGCTCCCCGTCCATCCAACACTCTGCGCCTTCACACGAAACTGTGCCATGCCACGTCCTATCCTCTCCAGAGACTCCTGTAGGGTTGGACAGAAATGATTTGTTGACTTTACCAGATTAGCAAAGGGAGCAAATTCCACAGATGCCTCTGTCCCTAAGTCTCAAAGTTCAGACCTACGGCTTGATAGCAGGAGCGAGGTGATGCAGGCAGCCCAAGACTGAGCGAAACAATAACAACGGTAACAGTCACTCTTCATGGGACAATGACTAGCTGGCAGGCAATTGTCTACACCTCTCACGGACTTCTTAATTTAATCTTCTCAACAACCCTCTGCAGCAGGTACTGTTACTAGCCCTGCTTTACAGAGGAGGAAAGAGATGGGACGTGAGGCTAGCAAGAGGCAGACCCTGGGTGTGCCTGGGGGATGGTGTTTCTGCGCTCATGCCCTTGGGGGGGGGCGGGTAGCAGCAGACTTGGATCCCAGCTTCCTTCTGCCACTCCTTAGGTGGGTCACTTCGGGCCAGCCACACTCATTTTCCAAGTCTCCTTTACCTGATGAGAAAAATTATGGGAATGAGGTGATTTCCTGGGGGCACTTCCATAAGGTGACACTGATTTTTCCCCCCTCATTATAAAGCCACTCAGAAAGATCCCCAAATTTCCTGGACTCAAGGCCAGCCCGAGATAAAGGGACAAAGTAGCCGTTGAATGCGTTGCCATCTGTAACATGGCAAACACACTGACGAGTGCTAGGCAGCTAGTCTAGTCCCACTCCAACTCTCTTGGGCAAGAGGGGATGATCCTTCATGCTTCGATACTAGATGGAGTCATAAATACTGTTTCAGAGAGCAGGGGCCATAGGATCGGAGCTGTCCTGAGCCCCACCCAGGATCCCCTTGGCCACGAAGGGCCAAGGGCGAAGCCTGTACTCGTCAGCCTGGCTTCTGGGAACTGCACGGGCACACTCTCACCTTCCCACCTTGGCTTCTTGTCTTCCCTGGAGACTCAGGAGCACCTCTCCCGCCGGGTTTGACTGAGCTGACAGCATGGTAAGAGCTCATCCTTACCACTGGCAGAAGATTCGCAGCACCATATTCGATTTGAAGATGCACCCTTTTCCTCATTTTAGCATCTTATTCATTTACCATTGATCTTAAAATCAATGGCACAGTATCGCTTATTTGGTAGCACTTTTTCTTTCACGGAGGCTCGTGAAATAATGGTGTACCTTACAAGTGAGGGTCTCTTAGGTTTGATGAAGTATGGTAAACAGCGGTTTCCAGATCTGAGCTCTAGAAGCTCAGTCAGAGGCTGGCAGGCTGTGTGCCTGTTCTCTGAGTCTTTTCCTCCAGATCAGGACTGGGTCTGGTAAAATGGAGGTGATCTCTTAGGGCTGATAGGGCCCTCTGGTTGTAGCCATGGGTGATATGTAAACCGTTTCATGGCCAGTCCAGTCAGCCAGAAGACAGCTGGAAACAACTGGCATGTCTGACCTGGAGCTTACCAGATCCCCTCCTTGGCTCTAGTACCCTGCATTGTTGGCTCCAAACCCGCAGCCATGTTCCTTCCTTCCTAATGTTTTGGATACTTGCCAGCACACTCAGGGAACTTGGCCTGTCACCCAATCCCAGGGGACAATCCCTAACTGGACTAAGTCAGGCATGGTTGTCCCTGTCTCCTTTACTTTCATTGTCTACAGGAGAGGGCATGTGTATTAATGTACTATTGTTGCCATAGCAAACGACTACAACTCTAGCTTAAAACAGGTCGGGCACAGGTCTCCCTGGACTAACAATCAAGGTGTCTGCAGGGTTGAGTTCCCTTCTGCAGACTCTCAGGGAAAATTGGTTTCCTTGCTCTTTCAGGTATTGGCAGAATTTAGTTCCCTGAAGCTCTGTGACTCAGGTCCCTGGCTGCCAGCTGGGTTCCTCTATTAGCATCGAGAGCCCTCTTTCCAGTTCTTACACATAGTCTCCTCCACCTCAGGACCAGTGACGCATCCTCTTCACACTGCCATCTCTGTCACCTCACTGGGCTTATGTGATTAGATTGGGCATCCCACATAATCCAAGAGAGCCTCCTCATCTCCAGCTTCTGCCCTTAATCACAGCTGCAAAGTCCCTGTTGCCAGGTAAGATAATGAACGGAGTCACAGGCTCCAGAGGACAAGCATGTGGGCATCTTTGGAGGCCACTGTTCTGCCTGCTACAGCATGTGACCCACTCTGGCTGATGAGCTATAAAGGGGGTATCTGCTGGGCTTTGGGGAAAAGATTTTGCTCCCTGACAAAAAGACAGACTTTGAGGGGGCTTGCCCTGCTCCTACCTACTATGTTTGAGGTGATATGAGCTGTGGCTGCTAGCTTGCCAGCATGAGGCATCCACACCTAGGATAAAAGCTGAAACACTGAGAGTAGCAATGAGAATTTCAGGGTGAAAAGAAAAAGCTTGGCCTTTCGATGATGATGTTGAGCCACCGAAACAACCTAGATCTCCTGCCTTGCTCCTGCTGATCCCTCTTTGGGGGCTGGGCAAGGCTCCTATATTTCTGATTATGGCTGGGGATTAGTCTTGGGTGAATAGATCTCCCATAGTCCATAACACTGCCTTCCAGGTGGTACCTCCGGGTTGAGATTATTGTCTTAATTTGCCTGAACTTGTGGTGCCCTCCAAACTTGGCAGCTTGGCTTGCTGGCTGCCCTCATGCTGGCTCCGTCTCCCAATCTATACCACCCAGGCTTGGCTTTTCCCTCCCTGGTAACCCTCCATTTCCAGGGTCACACCACACCTACACTCTGCATCTCTTGGTGTTTCTGGTGTATCTTAATATCCAGACAAACTAGGTGTCTGGCCATTCCCTGGCAAGTGCTTTCACCTTTATGCCTCTGTGCTATTATTCCTCATGCTATTCCCTCAATCAGAAATCCCCTTTCAATCTCCTTATACCTTTACCATAAATCCTTGTGTCTTATGAGATGCTATGATTCCCATGTGGCAAATGATTCAAAAACATCGGGTAACTTATTTAAGATGACCTTGCCAGTAAATGGCATAACTGGGATGCTACCGTAGATCTCGCTGACTTCAAAGCCCAGGTCCTTTTGCTCACTTTGTCTTTTGGCATTTTAGAGGAGACACTGCCCAACTGAAGTCTTGAAGGACTTGTCTCCCTCACTACATCACAAGCATCTTGAGTGCCAGGGAGTGAATCATTCTTTAGTGACCCCAGAGTCAGTGGCATGCTGGCCAATGTTACCAGCTGGCTCTGGGAAGGGGTTGGGGGAAGCCACCTGATTTGTACTGTTTTCCATGAGGTGAATTCTCCCATCACGGCTGATTTCAAGCTCCCGATGTGACATTACTGAACAGCGAGTTAGGAGAGATGTAGAAGCACACCTTTATATGATATTTCCACCACACAGATTCCATAGATGTGAATTACCTCAAGAGCCCAGATCATAGTGAAATGTAGTAAAATAATTAGGAAGTGAATGAGTTTTGCTTGCTATTACCTTTGTTTTAAAGCTATTTAAATTTTGATTTATTCTATCCTATTCTATTTTTATTTTGATCTATGTGACTTAACCTTTAATCATTGTGTTTCATGATCGGCTTGCAAGTTTCCTGAAAACTTAACAATTAGGTTCGCGACTGGTTTGGGCTGGCTCCGGCATACCACTGCCAGAGTCTCTAGCACAAGGATTTGCTTTTAACAGGCACTGGAATGGCAGGTGAGGATGCTAATAAAAAGAACATGATTACCCATTAATGAGTTTTAAATAGAGTCTAGTAACCCAGACTCAATATTCTTTCCTATGTTTGAGAATTCCTTAGTTCCATTGCTCAGACTTCACCGAAAGCCAAACAAATAAAAACTAGCTGAGAGTAGAGACCAAAGAATAGCCAAGGCTCGAACTAAGGGCTGTGAACACCCAGTGTCAGGGTGGGGCCCCAAGACTGCTTCCAGTTCCAAAGGGTCTGCTTTGTTGATCAGGCTCGAGCAAGCCTCTGAGCTAGAACTGTCTCCTGTCTTCACCTCCCCCTGCCCATGTCCACCACAAGAGAAGTGCTGAAGAAAACCCACTAGTCAAATTAACATTTGGTTACACTGGAGAGAGGACAGGCTCCCAGAAACTAGGGAGTCTGGAAAGAAGTAAAAACTACATTGCAGCCTCCCAAGAAGTTTTGCATTTCTCCATCTTAACCTTTTGTCTAGGGTGCAGTGCTGACGTCACTGGAAACTGGAGTGGGCAGGCTCAGCTTAGGGAGGGAGAGAGACAGCTGGTGAATCAGCTGTGCTGCCTTACACTCCCCACTCTCCCTGTCCTGGCTCAGGGACTGTACCATATAAGGACTCTGGCTGGAGAAGGCAGTCCCACTGATTTGCATTAGGGCTCCCTTTAAATTGCATTTTGGGATTAGGTCACTGTTAACCAGCAAAAGGGAGACCCCAGAAAGGTTGGTCAGCATGAAGAAACCGGAGCCAATTGTGGTCTGCCAAGAGAAAGATGAGAAGAGGGGCAGCCCCATCCAGCCACACAGCTCTTGGGAATGAAGACCAGAGCCTGAGAAAGCAGTGGGAGTGACTCTTAGACATGGTTGCAAGGGGAAGGATTGGGCAGAGGACCAGCCCACTCCTGCAGACTCCCTTCATTCTGGCCTCTGGCTGGCCCAGGGCTGCAGGAGCTTTATCCTGAGGCCGATTCAGACAGGGAAATAACTCCAAAATTCCAGATGTGAGAGATGGCTTCCCTGCAGGGGGTGAAGGTGGCCCTGATGCTGCTGAATGTACAGGAACCCTGCTGGTCAAGTGACAGTCTAGACTCTGAGAAATTCTGAAGTCAGGATGGGTTCACCCAGGTAGAACACAGCTTGTTAACTTCCAGCTCCCATCCCATCCATCCAGACTGGGTCAGCCCAGTGTGACACAGCAAGGCTGTGGGAATCCAGGGACACAGGAGAGGAGAGGGAGGTTGGGAAGTGATCTGGGAAAGTGGCTTTTAATGAATGGCCAATAAATTGCATCCAATTTGTAAAGAGTAACCAACTTTTTTGTTGTTGTTTCCGTAGTCTCTTTGCTGTAACTTTTTTTTTTTAAGGACCAGCTTGAATTATTTCATGGCACTTCTCTTTCTGTGTACCCCCTGATTTTGTTCAAAAAGACCAGCACCATGGAATACTCTATCGCTGTGAGAATGCACTACTCCATATGCAAAACGCAGACAAATCTCACAAACATAGAGTGGAGTGAAAGAAGGCAGACACAAAAGCGTACTGTGAAATCCCATTTATATCAAGCTCAGAAACAGGCAAAACCAATCTGTGATGTTAGAAGTCAGGATAGTGGTTCCTTTGTTGGCCTTAGCAACTGGGAGGGGCAGGAGGGCTTCAGGGGTGCTGGTGATGTACTAATTCTTTGTCTGGATGTTGTTTACATGGATATAGACGCACTGAGCTGTCCACTTATGGACATATTTCTGTATGTAGGCTACATTTCAATCAAGTTTCCTCAAACAAACAAACAAACAAAAAAAGGAACCAGAATGTAATCTTTGAAAGAAGCAGTGACAGGAGAGTAAACTCCTGTGTGCCGACCCAGAAATGAGCCTCTGAGGGTCCGTGTGACAGAAAACTTGATCTCCAGTTGCACTGTTATCTGCTGCTGGAAGGCTCTAAGAAACTTAGCTCCCCTGCGTCTCACATTCTCTGCTGCAAAACAAATGGGATGGAATCAGTTACATAATGTCAGAGACAAGATTCCTCTTCCTTACCTGTTCCAATGGAGCTGGAATATGATTTAATGTTCACTTTGCCTCTCATGTGATCTTCTTATGAAGGAACAGTCTTCAGGCTCACAGACCGATTCTTACACTGTCAAAATGTGCACACACACATCTGCACCCCTGGCGGTATTCAGCCCCTCTCAGCATTCAAGGTGTTAGCAGCGCCATGGTGCCTCGGAAGAATCTTTTCCATGTCTCTCTCCTCGCTTCTGACAGCCTCAGGCGTTCTTTGGCTTGGAGAATGCAAAGCACAGACAAACCTCACAAACGTAGTGTGGAGCTACTGTGTTCAGGCAGCATTCTCCTGTGACTTCCCTCACGGGATCTTCCCTCTGTGCTTGTCTGTGTCTGTGTGTGTGACACCAGTCGTATTGGGTTAGGGCCCACCTAAATGACCTCATTTTAACCTGATGACCTCTGTAAAGATGACCTATTTCCAAATAAAGTCGCTTTCTGAGGTATTGGGGGCTAGGACTTCAACATCTGTTTTTTTTTGGGGGGGGGGCATTATTCAACTCATAAAAGCCAGTGATTAAAAGGCTTCAGGAAACCCTAAGGGAGCCCCCTGACTCCACATCCCACCAGGAAAGGTTAAGGATCCCAACTGAAGACCAAACACCAAGAGACTTGGATAAATTGTGATAATCTCCAGTTTGTATAGCGCCTCCCATTCCCAAAGCCCTTTCATGATTAAACATTTGATTTTTCACAGTTAGAAAGGCAGAAATGCAGGCTCTGGGGCCAGACTGCTTGGGTTGGAACCTCAGCTCCATCTGCTATTAGCTGCCTGACCCACATTGCCTCTGTGCCTCAGTTTTCTCATCTGTCAAATAGGGATGTGGCAAGAATCAAGTGAATTAACATAAGCCCTTCAAGCACACCAGGTGCAGAGATAGCACTGATAAATGTTAGCTGCCAGAACAAAAAGCCAGGTAGCATTGTCTACATCTTACAGAGGAAGAAACTGGGGCACAGAAGGCTAATTCAAAGCAGATCCAGAACTGAAACTCGGGCCTCTAGGATTTAGCAGTTAGTCAGTTAGATAACCTAACTGACTTGTTAGGTTATCCAGCATGACTTGCTGTCGTCCATTTTTAGGTAAAAGTAACAACAATCACAGCTACCTTTTTCTGGGCACTTACTAAGCACCAGGCACGGTCCTAAGTGCTTTACATATAGCATCTCGTTTATTCCTCATAATAACCTATGAGGCAGATATTGTCCCTGTTTTAGAAAGGTGTAAATTAAGGCCTGAAATTTCAGGAGGCCAAGTTGGATCACCCAGCTGGTGATGAAGAGCCGGGATTTGGATGCCAGTCTCTGCAATGCCAGGGCCTGAGTTTTCAACCACTTACACTCTATAACCTCTGGAAAGAAAACCAGCATACTTACTTTATACACAACTAAGGGCTGCCAGGATGGATGGGGTGATGTTTGTAAGTTCCCGAAGGGTCAAGAAGAAGCCAATCTAGGGACACCAGGGTGGCTCAGTTGGTTCAGCATCCAACTCTTGATTTCAGCTCAGGTCATGACTTCATGGTTCGAGAATTCAAGCCCCGCATCAGGCTCTGCACTGACCACTTCGAGCCTGCTTGAGATTCTGTCTCCTTCTCTCTCTGCCCTTCCTCTGCTAGCTCTCTGTATCTTTCTCAAAATAAATAAAAATAAACTTTAAAAAAGCAGACTAAAGAGCCATTCTTAACCATCCTTCCCCCTTCTCCCTGCTGCTTCAGGCACTATACCCCAGTAAGTGTCCCAGATGCTCCCATGGAAAAGTTTGCAGATGGGTCCCCAGGAGCTTGGGGAGCCAGGCCTGGGAGTGGAGAGGCACCAGATAAGTGCTCGATTAGCCAGGCCGGAGGGATTGTCAGACGCTGCCAAAGAAACAGAGAAGATCCCAGTGCCAGAACCCAGAGGGAGCCGTGGTGCCCGGGCACAAAGACTTTGTGACACCTCTCAAATCTGTGAAGAGAGAGGGGAATGACTTCACACGGCTGCATCTCGTCCTAGAAGGGGGAGTACTGCCCTTCACGGATGGCTTCAGATGGCCATGTAGGAACACCTGCCTGCTTTGGGATTTCAAGCAAAGGCCTAATCAAGGCAGTTCTTTGGAGGGCTCTGCTCAGGCTGGTCCCACATCCATCTCGATGCCCACACATGGTTGTGGCTGGCCGGCCAGACAGACACAACTGTTTTGGCTTCTGTCATTTCTTTTTTTCCCTCTATCGGCAGCACTGTACTCAGAGTCCTTGATCCTGTACTCAGAGTCCTTGATCCCAGCTCGCCTGATTAGGGTCCTCAGGACCCAGCACCCAGTCTGTGCCTCCTGGGGCCCCCTGGTGGAGGAGCAAAGGTTAAATGAATCATTTGAGTCATAAAATAAGACAGGTGTGGTTGTGGAGAAAGGGGAGAGAAGAGGAGGAAAAAAAATCATTGTGGATTTTTCCCCAACAGAATTTAAAGAGCTCTGTTGTGACTCTCTTTCTTGTCCCCCACTGGATGAATGATTTGCTGTGACTTAAGGAGCCACAAACACAACAGCTCTGACCCTGGAATGGACTTTGAAGGGGAAGCAAAGTAGAGAACTGGCCTCTTCCCTCGACTTCCATTTGGAGCACCCCACAACTCTCAGGGCATTTAGAAAGTAACACATTTAGCGTTTTCCCAAAGGAATGTGAATTGTGGCCTCAGGAAAAGGTGTTTACTCCCATGGAGGTGGGATTTTTATTGCTAGTTTCAACATCAAGGAGGTGTGAAAGTTATGTACAAATCCTGACAATCAATACCACCTGAGGAAGGCCAGAAAGGGGCCCACAGGTCAGTGCTCAAATGTAAGGTGCACAGCTCAGAAGCGCCTGGGGATCGTGTGAAAATGCAGATTTTCAATCAGTAGGTCTGGGCTGGGGCCTGAGAGTCTGACATGCTGTTGTTGGTCAGAGGATCACTGGCTAAGAAATAATTCCAGCACTTTTCTTGGCATTCTCCTTCACACACACCTCCCCTAATCAAAAACAAAACAAAACAAAACTAAACAGGGAAACAGCATGGCCTAGAAGTGTCTTACATAATCCCAAATATTTGGGAAGGGACTGCCATATGATATTTAGAATTTCAATCTGCTCCCTCTCTGGACAAGAATGGGTTTATTATTATTTTTTTTTTTAATTTTTTAATGTTTATTGCTTTGAGAGAGAGACAGACTGCAAACTGGGGAGGGGCAGAGAGAGAGGGAGACAGAGAATCCAAAGCAGGCTCCAGGCTCTGAGCTGTTAGCATGAAGCCTGATACGGGGTGCAAACCCACAAACCGTGAGATCATGACCTGAGCTGAAGTCGGCCACTTAACCGACTGAGCCACCCAGGCACCCCAAGAATGGATTTATTCTTGATCAGGTCAGATGGTCGAGCAAAGGATGAAGAAGGTTCCATAGAATATTAAGTAGTGTCAGAGAAAAAGAAGAAACAACAGTATTATAACTATTGTTTTTTGCTCTAAAATACATTCTTAAAGGTGGCTTTGACTGATACACAAGAAATACTAGAAATACTAGTATATATATACTATAATATATATATACTAAAAATACTAGAAAACATAATCGAAGGCAAATTTTATTTGTGCTTTGTATTTTTCTATATTTCCCAAATTTTCTACAAACCAACCTATATTGCTTCTTTTTTCTAATACATTTTATAAATGTTTACTCATTTTTGAGAGACAGAGTGTGAGAGGGGGAAGGGCAGAGAGCAAGAGGGACAGAAGATCCAAAGCAGGCTCTGTGTTGAAGGCAGAGAGCCCGATGCAGGGCTCGAACTCACAAACTGCAAGATCATAACCTGAGCTGAAGTTGGACACTCAGGTGCCCCCATGTTGCTTCTTTTTTGAAGGCTAAACTTGAAACATCCTGTACTGTCAAAATATATAGGCCTTTTCCCTGGTGCTAGGAACTAGAATGGAATCTGATATTGTATATACAGGTACACTCTGCAGATAACTAAACCTTTGGGATGGGTGAAGATAAGAATCTTCTGGTGTTTAGGAGACCATGCGAGCAGGGCAGGTCACTGAACCACTACGCAGCATGGAAAGAACCACAGAGAAGGCTTATGAGGAGCACCCAGTCTCTGCCTCCTGAGGTCACGCCGACCACTTGCTGGCCCAAGGTCTGATTTATTTTAGTTTCTATAGCTTTAAGCAAAGCCAATTTGCATAAATGATGGTCTGCATCTTGATCCATGTTTACAAATCAATGAACAGACTACCTAAATCAATGAACTGTGATCTGGTACATTTTATAAGATGAGAAGAAGCAAGTTGGGCAGACGAAGGTTGCAGAGGGTAGAAGTAATCATGGAAATGGAACCTTCATAACTCAGTTTCCCATCCCATGGCATTTCCTTTAAATCAGGATTCCCAATCTTCACAATTGCTAGGGCAGCATAACTTTAGATAACACAGTCCTCCCTAATCAGCACAGTGCTTTGTATACCATGGGTACTCGGGTTTTAAATACACTAATGTTTCTTTGATAATGGTCTGAGCATAGAGCACAGAGCAATTTTAGGAAATGGTCATCTTTTCCCACTGGTAGCAATAAGCTTTGCAAAGAGGTTTACACAGGCAGTCACCCCAAACCTATCTGTTAAATGGAATAAAAGATTATTGAAGCACAAGAGGACTTGTTTTTATTATTTAAGAGGACTGAAATACTAAAACAGGTTACTAAGATATGGGAAAAGGGACAGCAATAAATGTAGCAATATTCTTTTTTTTTTAAATGTTCATTTACTTTTGAGAGAGAGAGACACAGCACGAGCAGGGTAGAGGCAGAGAGAGAAGGAGACACAGAATCTGAAGCAGGCTCAAAGTTCTGAGCTGTCAGCACAGAGCCCAACACGGGACTTGCACCCACAAACTGTGAGATCATGACCTGAGCCGAAGTCAGACGCTTAACTGACTGAGCCTCCCAGGCGCCCCTTCTTTTCTATTTAAACATATAGGATGGCTTTATAGGTTTCAAGTATGTGATTTCTAATGTTTGAGGAAATAAAATTCCAGGAGGGCCCATGCCTCCGTCTCTCCATCCACTGTTTGGGAACGAAGACTGACCTTCTGTTAGCATCTCAGCTGATCTCTTGGGTGCTTTTTGCCAGTCTCATTCAGTTTTGAATATTCTTTACCCTTCATGCTTGGGCTGCAAAGGTAATCATATGCAACATTTTGCTCTTTTGTCTCCAGTCCTTATTCCTCTAGGTCCTTTATTCCCTTGACCATGACCCTTTCCATCAGGTGTCCAGTACTTTCATGGCTTCTCTAGAAAAAAGGGAAAACTCTTTTATACAGAGGTACAAACAACTGATAACAATTTAGAGCAGCACAGATAGGTTCTTTTCCAGGCCAAATCAATTACAGACAAAATTTGTTCCTAAGGATCTGCTTGCTTATTTTTGATCCTCTGTTTTCAGTGTGAAGATGACCCTGGCTTCAAGAACGTCTTTCTGAGGCTCTCTATCAGCTCAGGAAAGGCTCCCTATCTTCAACCGTGCCTGACTCCTATACTTCTCTCCTTCTCACCATCCCACCAAAACTTACCCAACCTACCCCAGCCTTCCTTGTCTTCATCATACATTGACCAAATATACCAGTAGGTCCCCTTAATAGTGAGAATTGGGGACAAGTGCATTTTTGAGATGCTCTGCTCTTTGGTCCAGGGGCCCAGTAAAGCTTGATGACAAATGAGTTAAGCTGTGGCCTAGGTGGTCCAGTCTCAATTCCAAAACACCTTCCTCTGGCCCTATGGGCATCAGTGACTCACCAGCAGTCTGGGAGGACCAAATTGCTCCCCAAGTAAAGCAGATAAGATGAAAACACAGAGTGGTATTTGCTGGGGTGGATCCTTGCCCATTCAGTGTGTTTGCATTGTCTACTTTTGATCCAAGGTCCCTGGCTGAGCAAATTGATACAAGACCAATTAAATTTCCACTGCAGGGGATTCAGCAGATGTCCAATGCTTCTGCTGTACTGAAGCGTACTCCCTGACTGCCTTGCTAATGGTAAGTGGGCCTTGAAACATACATATCACGTTGGAAGAACCAAGAGACTAGATGCAGGGCTCAGCACCCCTTTTCCTGGGCAAAAGCCAAACCTAAGTCCCCACAAGTTTGCCATATCTTACCACTATCCTACACCAACCTCCGTAATTAATTATGAAAAGCAGTCTGTTGTAGAGAAAAGCAGCTGGGAAGACTCTCAGACACCCTGACTTCTAGGGTGTGTTAGCACCAGCAGCTAATGAAAACAGTGTTTTATTCATTTGCTGTTGGAGGCAGCATGAGGTGGAGTTCTCAGACCCAGGTCACAAAGATAATGACCTTGAGAAGGTAACTCTCTGCAAGCAGGAGAGAAGTCTTCCATCTTTGTCATACCAGGCTGCAGTGGTGTCTGGGCTGGCACTGCAAGGCCCCCAGTTGAGAGTATAGGTTGGGGGCTGGTCAGCAGTTTGAGCTATGGCAGGCCACATAACCTCTAGAACTTTCCAGGGGAATCCTCCTAACAAATAGTCACCCAGATCTGACTCATCCTTAGCTTACTGAAGGCTACTGACAAGAATGGGTCTCCCACTCTTCCCGAGGATGCTTGATCGGGGCAACTGGGATGTGTGTCTGTTTGGGGTGGGGGATACCATTTACTTTCTGATCTGAGAGTAAATATGACTGAACCAAAAAAGGGTCTCAGATGTGTAAGTTACAGGCACACATAAATGTTACCAGTTTACCTCTTAAATATTTATCAGCCTAAAGTTACTTATCTTGAGAGGCCATATAACACAGTGGTGAAACCCACAGTCTTTGGCACCTAATGGATCTGGGTTTGAATTCCAACTATACTCACTGTGTGGTCTTGGGCAAGTTACTTAATTTTCCAGGCCTCACCTCCCTGATAGTAAGATCGAGGTGATGATAATGAAACAGTACCTTCCAAATAGAGTTACTATTAAGACTGAATGAGCTCATGTAATCTAAGTGGTAGAACAGTGCACTATTAGTAAGTGCTCAGCTATCATCTTGGGAATATGAAAGGTCATCATTTTTCAGTAAAAGTCAGGTTTACTTAGATGTAATTTATGTATAATGAAATTCACTCCTTTTGGTGTACATTTCTGTAAGTTTTAATAAACTTATACAATCGTGTAACCACCACCACAATCAAGATACATCACCCCAAAAAGTTCCTTGGTGCCCCTTTTTCATCGACCCCTCTCCTCAACCCTAGCCTTAGACAACTACTGATCTGTTTTCTGTCCCTATAGTTTTACCTTTTCCTGAATGTCATACAATAAATAGCAGAAAACTCATCATTTTTAAAGGCTGACATATGTGACAACCAATGAATTTCTAAGTATATTAAAGAATCAAGTTACAATTTTCATTCCAAATCAGATGATATATTTCCTGTTGACTTATAGAAGAGGTATATTATTTTTCAATGCCTCCTGAATTAGTTCCTTTATGGGTAAGTGGCTCTTTCTCATATGCTATCTCATCAGTCATTACATCTCAACCTTGAGGCTGGAGTTGGCAAGGAGCAGGATATGACATAAAGGAGATCTCAGGTATTCAGAAAAGCAAAATAAAATGGAGATAGAGTCACTTGAGGCAGGAAGTGAATTATATGGTTCTCCATCTCTCCATTTTAGGGGAAGTCTGGGGAGTTGTAGAGAGTAATGCCAAGGACAGGGGCATTTTGTTTGTTTGTTTGTTTGTTTGTTTGTTTTTTCAATCTATGACTTGGACTCTGGAATGAGTTTGCCTTGCAACCTGTCCTGCACAAAGTCTAGGAGTTGGCCACTCCTAAGTAAACTTGGTGGCATAACGACCATCTTGGTTCCCATATGGTATGGAGGGGCTCCTGAAGCTCCCCCACGAAGTGAGAGGAAAGAAAGTAGCTAACTGGAGAATGGCCCACTGTGACAGAGGGAAATGACCCTACAGCAGACAACATGGGCTAATCACCTAGACCAAGAACTAGATACAGGACAGTTTTGGAGGGGCTCACTAACAAGAGCCTGGCAAACCAAAGTATCCAGGAATTACCCCTACACCCTGGCCAAGAGGCCAGATGTTGAAGCACGCCTATAGTCAACTTAGCTGTAGGCAAAGTCAGGAGGGAAGGCAGTAGGCAATGGTGGGGATCTGAGCATTCAGGGACACTTCTTGGATTCTAAACCTCTCTGTTCTAGTCCCATGATAATTCAGGTAATACACCCCTCGCCACAATCCCATCTTATGGAAGCACAGGAGAGGGCAAGGACACTGACAAGACCAAGCCTTTCTCCTCAAGTACTGTTTGAACTGTTGTAGCAGACTAAGGTGACCCAGTGGGCCAGGGCTTGTGAGAAAGTCACAAGCTGTTGTCCCAGCCCACTTGAGTGTAAGGCGTGTGACTCTCCAGCCCCAGTACACTCCCATCACACTTTCACAGCTACTTTATCCTCATTTCTCATCTATTACCTCTTGGAAGTGGCCCCTGAGACTGCAGCTTTAAGAATCTTGGTCTTGTGGGGTGCCTGGGTGGCTCAGTTGGTTAAGCATCCAACTCTTGATTTCGGCTCAGGTCATAATCTCATGCTTCATGGGATATAGCCCAAGTCAGCCTCCATGCTGACAGCATGGAATCTGCTTGGGATTCTCTCTCTCTCTCTCTCTCTCTCTCTCTCTGTCTCTCTCTCTCTGCCACACCCCCACCTGCACACTCAAGCACGTGCGCTCTCTCTCTTTCTCTCAAAATAAATAAATAAACTTTAAAAAAAAAAGAATCTTGGTCTTGGAATATTAGTCAACCATTAAAAAAACAACAACGAAATCTTGCCATTTGCAACAAAAAAAGTATAATGCTAAGTGAAATACATCAGTCAGAGAAAGGCAAATACTATATGATTTCACTCATACATGGAATTTAAGAAACAAATGAACAAAGGAAAAAAGAGATAAATCAAAATGTAGACTCTTGGGTCACCTGGGTGGCTCAGTTGATTAAGCATCCAACTTCAGTTCAGGTCATAATCTTGCGGTTCATGAATTTGAGCCCCACGTTGGACTCTGTGCACAGAACCTGCTTTAGATCCTCTGTCTCCCTCTCTCTCTGCCCCTTCCCTGCTCATGCACTCTCTCTCTCTCTCTCTCTCTCTCTCTCCAAAATAAATAAATATTAAAAAAAAAGAAGAAGAAGACTCTTAACTATAGAGAACAACACGATGGTTTCTAGAGGGGAGGTGAGCGAAGGGATGGGTGAAATAGGTAATGGGGATTAAAAGTATATTTATGGTAATGAGCACTGAATAATGCACAAAATTACTGAATCACTATTATTGCACACCTGAAACTAATATAACACTGGACTTTCAAAATATAAGTCTTTCAAAACATAATACTGGACTTTCAAAAATGTTTAAAAATAGAATCTTGGTCTTACAACTTCTACATAAGCTGGACATTTTAAGGAATAGTGAAATGCATCCCTCTGTAAATAATGATTTTTTTTTTTTAAGTTTGTAACTCAAGGGGATGCCTGAGTGACTCAGTTGGCGGAGCGTCAGACTTTTGATTTCGGCTCAGGTTATGATCTCATGGTTCATGAGATGGAGCCCTGAGTCAGGCTCTGCACTATCAGCTTGCTTGGGATTCTCTCCCTCCCCCTCTCTCTGCCCTTCCCCCACTCACATGTGCACGCATGTGCTCACACTCTCTCTCAACATAAATAGATTTTTAAAAGTTTGTAACTCAGATAAGCACTCCACAGCTCATCTTTAAGTTCAAGATTTTATCATTCAGATTTCTTCAAATTTCTCCCTTTCTTTTGGATACACTTGAAGGTACATGGTGCCATTAGATGCATTTATGCATTTCCACAGAGCAAACATGAGCTTTTTATAATGAGCAACTGTAATGGGATTTGGCTTCTAGGAGAAGATTAAGAAAATGATTATAAATAATAGGAAGACCAAATGCCCTTTATTTGAGAGCAAATAAACTTTAAATGTTAGGGCAGATTACAATGCCACAGTGATAAAGTAATTAGTAGTTCCTATTGAAACAAGCTTAATCCAAGGGAAATTCCATAACCAATTATATTTCCCATGTGTAACTGGGCAGGAAAATACGACATTTAAGAAGGCAGAAAAGGAACTTCTTTGTAGGCCTCCATTAAAACTGGATGTTGGAACACGAATGCACTCCAAAGTATATCATTATTTTTTGCACTCTTTTATCACTCTGAAGTGAAGAAACCAATCTAGGAAAAAGGTGAGAGTCAGCATTTTGAAATGCATTGGAAAATTGTAAATTATGAGAGCTATTGATAAAGCTGGTATTTATAGCTCTATCAAGGATTTTATATTGTTTACATCTGGATTGCAGACTCAAAGCCCACTAACCTATTCCAACTTATTAATGCTGTTTCCTTGTTCAGTGTCAACTACACATGAGACAAAGATGATCTGAGTGGGTCACTTGGGTCAAGATTTAAAATACAGCTACTTAAAATAAAGGCTTCCCAAGCTAGACTGTATGTTTTGATATAAACTGCATCTGAATTGGTATCACTGAGGATGTATCTTTGCTATTCATCTACAAACACAAATACTTATGAATGATATCAGATAGTGCCTGGGCATATAAATTGTCCACTCACCTGTTGAATTTCTGATTCTAAAAACTTTGGAAGAGTTTTCCCCAAAACGCCTCCTTTAGATTCTATGGTTGAGAGAAACAAAACCAAACAGGAAGCATGGACAATTGTCTTTGAGCATATCAGTCCACTCTCTCTACACTACCCCCTCACCTCCACCAGGTCTTAGTTTCCCCTTCCTTTAGTGAGGTCTTCAGTTTCATCCACTCACTTACTGACTTACTCACTTATTTGTCTTATTAGCTACCTATTGCTGTGTAAGAAATTATCCCCAAGACTTAGTGGCTTAAAACTACACACATTTGTTATCTCTTAGTTTCTGAGGGTTAGGAGTTGAGGCATGCTTAGCTAAGTACTCAGCTTCAGGGTCTCTCACAAGGCTGTAATCAAGGTGTTGGCCAGGGCAGGGATCTCATCTGAAGGTTGACTGGGTGAAGCATCCATTCCCAGACTCATGTGGTTGTTGCCAGGATTCAATTCCTTGAGCTTTTCCAACATGTGAACTTGCTTCATCAAAGCATATAAGGTGAGAAGGTGATCAGCAAGATGGAAGTTGCAGTCTTATGTAACCTAATAATGGAAATGACATACCCTCAACGTTGCTGAATTCTATTGGTTAGAAGCAAGTTACTCCAGGTAACGTAGGCTGTGAATACTAGCAGGTGGGGAAAATTGGGGACATTTTAAAAGTTGCCAATCACATTTATGAAGAATTTTTTGAGCACTTCTTAGGTGCCTGACACTGTGCTAGGTGCAGAGAATACAGTGGAGAACTTCCTTCTCTCATCAGAACTCATAACCTATCAAGGGCACTGGGTGGCTCAGTTGGTTGAGCATCTGACTTCTGCTCAGGTCATGACTTATGGTTCCTGGGTTCAAGCCCCATGTCAGGCTTTGCACTGATTGTTTTGGATTCTCTGTCTTCCCCTCTCTGTGTCCCTCCTCCTCTGGCATACCTTTTCTCTCAAAAATAAATAAACATTAAAAAAAATTAGAACTCACAATCTATCTGGGGGAAAAGGAGCAGTCCTTGAATAGATTATTGCAATTGTGATAAGCCCACTAAATTAGAAATACAGGAAACAAAGGAGCCGTCCTGGTCTAGGCTGAGGGAGATAGGATGTCAGAAAGGGACATTTCAATGGAAACTCAAAGAAGGACTCACCCAGAAAAGGAGGAAGAACATTTCCCAGGCAGAGGGAACGGCCTTTGCAAAGATCTTCAGGCAAGATTTGAGAAAGAGTAGCTGGAATATAGAGACAGAGACAGTGGGAAGAGTAAGAGGAGGAAGTAGGGTCTTGTCTGCTATATTCAGGAGGTTGGTTCATAGTCAATGACCAAAGGAAAGCCCTTGAGAAGTGATTCGTAAGATCTCTTTGGCCACCTTTCTCCTTCTTCTGCAGGTCTCCTCTCTACTGGCCTAGGGTCAGTCTTGTGGCTACGACCATGCTCCGTGACACTACTAAGTGGCCTGACTCTCCTTTATCCTGTAACAATATCCTGCTAAGATTGTATCATATAGTCCCAAAGCCTCTTCTTCTTTCCACCTCCAGGATTTTTCTGGCAATTTTCAAACAAAACCATGGTAAACTCTTATTATATAAAACAGACAAAAGCAGAACCACTCGGATCAAAGACAGTTATAGGAGGAGGAAGGACACTTGGGAATGCTCTCCCTCACATCTCCATGGGGGGTCCCCAAGACACCTGTCTGGAGTTCCAGGACTCCAGTTTGGGAAACATGCACCTGGGCCCCAACTTTGTCAACTATTATTCCCAAGGACCCTTTCTGTCAATAAATTTTTATTGGAATCCTTGCAACATGTTAGACATGTAGTAGGCACGTAGAACAGAAGGGGATTAAGACAGCTCTTCCCTCTATACCTCAAATTGTCTGTACACTTATAGAAGGAGGATCTGAGCAGAGAACACTCTTTGTATCCTATCTCAGCGTGTTTCCTCCCTACCAAGGCTCTGCACAGAAAATGCGGCAGCAGCCTTTGACCTCCAATCTGATTTCAGAGTCTTAGACTTGAGTCAGCCATCAGGTCTAGCATGTTCTGTTGGTCTCTGGGATCCTGCCCAATATGCCTCAACAATCCTGAATTCTAGGGTGAGATGGCTTCCATTTGCTGGTTGATTACCAGGGATTTGACTAATCCTTCATAATTAACAACTAAAAGCTCATACCAGTCCTGAAACAGTAAATTCAAAAAATTCAAAGTCTTAAAACAGTAAAAGGTGCAATGGTAGGCCAAGGCTATGCAACATCAGAACAACAAGCCCGGATGTTGGGTTGTGCAAGCCAAGCAGTCTGTTGTTTAATTGTTTTATCTCTGCGTGACTCATTTGGCATGTTTTAGCTTAGACTCAGGCCAGGTTTTAATAAAAACAGCAAAAGGATCCAGCTCAACTTTCTCCTCCTCCAGAAGATCTTCCCTCCAAACAAAAAGTAAGCTCTATCTCTGTCCTACAAACTGAGATCACCTCTTGATTTTCTGACCTATTGCAGAATACTGGAACAGTATTTTGGGATACCTACACTTCTTAAAATGTTTTATTAAAATTTTTATTAAAATTTTTCTTCTCAAGTGATGTGCTTTACCTGAGTAAATCTTAAACTCCTTCCAGGCTCAGGGAATGCTTTACTCATGTTGGTATTTATGGTCCTTTCCCACCTCCAGTCGACTTAGCACTGTGTCATACAAATAGGCACTCTATAAATATTTGTATGTGAATGAATAACCATGGGCCACCCCATGTATTATACAGCTAGTCTCATTGACTTGAAGGTGACCTAGCTGGGGCATTTGTGAGGGACATGAGTTCTGGAGGCAGTCTGGGTGGGCAGCATATGGTTCACAGCTGGCAGGCAACATTCACAGACCCCTGGCCAAGTATGTGTGAAAGTCAACATCTTTATGCCTTGGGGGAAAAGGTCACTGATTAAACCTGCACGGAGGGTGATTATCATTTACTTAACCCCAACCTGGACTACATATCACCAGGCTTCACTTGCACCTTTACCTTAGTTGTAATTTAACCATTTTTGCAACATTTCACTTTACACAAGAGCGCATTCCCTGAAAACAACCAACCAGAGGATTCTACTAAAAGCAGCATGGTTTTTATTTCCTTTCAACTTTTGCTGTTTAGTTAGACTACAGGCAATTCGAATTTCATCTCCTTCAACTTACGTGAAACGTTGAAGAGGAGGTAATATAACCAGAGTGTCGTGAAGCTCTTATTCAAATCAGGATTTGCTTTGTATGAGACTTCATGTTCTGAGCCATGGATAACCATGTCAGAAGGGGGTTAGGCTTCCATTCTTTGGACAGGCCCTCCCGGCTTTATGACTGTGGGTGACTCACTCAACCTTCTGGCAACTTTCTTCCTGCCACTAAAAAGGTGAGAAACAGAGTAGGGATATTATGAATTACTTCTTAGGCTTAAGGGTATTATGAGAATGAATTGCTTTTTGTCCATCCCTTCTAGGAAAAAGATACACAAAAAGTGTGAACTTCTGGACTCACCTTTTCCATAAACTGGATCCTGTTCCTATTTCCCCTACTTCTAGCAAGAGGACTATTAACTACTTAACACCTTTCCAGAGGCAACCAGTTTAGTCTTAGCAAGTCTTCCTTGCCAAAACCTATGCATCTGTCCTTTTTTGTATACCTCATTCATTCACTTAGTGACTATTACTGACCATCAGTGAAATGCATGCCATTGTATTAGTTGCAATTGATAGAAACAAGTATAAGACTAAGAAATGGATAGAAATAAGAAATAAGACTTGGTTCTCACCATTAAGAAGCCTACAAAGCTTTTTAAGGGTCACAGTTACCAACTGTTTCTGTGTTTTTTCCTTATACGTGAGAAGTTGAAGTTCCAAGTCTAATCTCCCGTCTGCAATCTCTTACTTATTTTCTCTATAAAGCACTTCAATGACAAATTATTATTTCTAAATAAACATTATAATCATGTCATTTCATGGAGATAAAAAAATATTTTTTTGAGAGAGAGAGAGAGAATGGGAGGGGCAGAGAGAGACAGAATCCTAAGCAGGGATTCTCTGTCAGCTCAGAGCCTGATGTGGGGCTCAAATCCACGAATTGTGAGTGAGATCATGACCTGAGCTGAGATCACGAGTCGGACACCCAACTGTTTGAGCCACCTAGGCACCCCTTGGAGGTAAAATTTCTAATAGCTCTTCACTGCTCACAGGATAAAGATAAAACTGTTTCTTAAAAAAAAAATTTTAACATTTATTTTTGAGAGAGAAAGAGAGAGACAGAGTATGAGACGGGGAGGGGCAGAGAGAGAAGGAGACACAGAATCCGAAGCAGGCTCCAGGCTCTGAGCTGCCAGCACAGAGCCTGACCCGGGGCTCAAACCCACAAACGCGAGATCATGACCTGAGCTGAAGTTGGATGCTTAACCGATTGAGCCACCCAGGTGCCCCAGATCAAACTCTTAACTTAACTTTTAAGTGTTAGAGCCTCTAAAATCTGGAACGAAGTTATTTCCTGATCTCACTTCCTACAACTACCCATTATAAATTTTCTGCTTGGACAAATTGGTCAGATTATTATACTAAAAGTATATATATCCTTCTCCCACTGCAATCTATTGCTAAAAAGAAAACCACAGACCCAAAATGGTGTCACTTAGGCTAAGTCACTAAACTAGGGCTTAATACCTAACCTAATTGTAGTTTCAACCTTCCCCAGAAATGTAGTCTTCATCACTCAGGAATTTTCTGATAAGCATCATTGAGGTAATCTGTTACAGGGCTCTCTCTAACCCTCAAAGGAAGATGAGGTAATTTGCATGATAAGACCTCTTTCTCTTCCCCTAAGGGAAAGTGACCTTGCCTGAAACAGTCCTTTTCTTTTCCTAATAACTTCTTTGCTCCACCCTCCTTCCCATAAAAACCCTCCATTTTATACCCTCCATGCTACTCGCTAGATGGGATGCTGCCCATTCAAGAGCTGCTTAATAAAGCCAATTAGATCTTCAAATTCACTCAGTTGAATTTTTGTTCTTTAACACTATGTATTCATATATTCAAGAAGGGATTGGGTGCCTTCTGTGTGGCAGTCTGTGATAAGAGATGGTGCACAGTTTCCACGCTCAAAGAGCTCATTGTTTGCTCAAGGATACAGACAATGAGTTGGCTGCGCCCATGATAGGAAGAGCACAGGACATAATGAAGCACTGAATGTGATGGGAACGCACAGAATTGCACAGTATCCAGCCTTGGAGAGGTCAAAGCATATTACTCAGAGAAAATGACATCTACAGTGACACACAAAGAATGAGTAAAAGGCAAGAAGTTGAAGAAACTGTGTACCAGACAGAAAACAGCAGTGGCCTGGTGATAAGAATATATGGTGTGAGTAACTGACAGAATGTGAATCAGACTGGAATGTGGACTACACATGGCAAGAGGCTGAAGATGGAAGCAAGTCCAGATGATCAGAGATCTCATAAACCTGGCTAACAGGTTTAGGCTGGACAGGCTTTGAAGCAGCAAAGGCCATGACCAGATTTGGCTGTCATGAGAATGCCATGCCCCAGTCTCATAAATCAGGAATGAAGTGTTTGAGAGCATTAAGGAAGGCCTTGCTTTCCAGGAGTCTTGTTAATGATCTTATTAAGATGTTTGATTCATTCCCCTGCATCAGTCCTGAAAGTAGGAGAAATCCAACGGAAGCATTCTTTGAGAGAATAAGAGCTCTTGCTGGGCCTTAGAAGAATGGCAGGGGAGATCTGCCTAAATCAATGCAGAGACAAGTATACCACCTGGTGGTGTTTCAAATCAAATTCTTGCCAATAAAATAATGGCTACCACTGGTTGAGCACTCACTACGAGCTCATATACTCACATCACTTTGTGTGAGGTACATATTATACCCATTTTAGAGATGCAAAAACTGAGGTTCGAACAGTTTAAGTATCTGGCTTAAGGTCTTAGGTTCATGGTAAATATTTACTTATTATGATATGAACAAATAAGCCTGGAATTTGAACCCAAAACAATAGAACTCCAAAGTACAAGTAATTTTGATTCATTTAGTTTAAAGTTACTCTGTATTAATCAAAGATAGTTACAATATTTCCTTTCCATCGTCCTTCTGATAAATCCAGGCGTATAGGCCTACTCTATGTTTTGCCTAGAGCAGTAGGAATATAACAAAAACACATGGCATTGGATAGAGAAACGAGGAGGAAAGAGAGATCCACCAAGGAACAGGATGAGGGGTATTTTTGGGTGATTTGTACTGATGAGATAGGGGAGGACAGAATTTAAACTATGCAAAATGAGTAGGATTAATGTTCCCCTCACAGACTTCAATTCAGGCGTATGCCTTGTAGTAATAACTAGCGGGTTGGAGTGAAATTGCTTCTCTCCTATGGCCCATTTGAGCGGTGTAATGAATGGTTCCTCACATAAGGCTCCCTTGTAAGGACGAACACAAGTACACAGAACTGAGTCCTCCAGAAACAGAGGCCCACGTCCAGGTTTTAAAAACCACCAAACAACCTGTACCCAGAAACAGTCACTCATTTAGATGTGCAGGAACTGAACGACTGCAGAAATGTTCCAAGCCAAACGGCAGTGGGTAAAAAACAAACAGCAGCAGCTTGCTTGCGTGAGGTTGCCAGGAATCACCCTGACCAATTAAGAAAACAACAGCCCCAAACTGCTTGTTAACCAGTGCAAGGCTGAGAGGATAACTCTGGGTCTCAAACATGTTTTATTATTTAATAATGGAAAATGATCTAAGACCTTGAAAATACATTATGAACTCAATGAGAAATAAGAATATCTCAGCTGATATTCCACCACTTACTAGTAAGCAAGATATTCATCATAAGGTTTCTTATGATTGCAAAACCACAGAAAACAACGACAATATTCATTAATTGGAGATGGCTAACATACCAGTGTACCCATGTTGTGGAATACCATTCAACACAGAAGAAGGATACACTAACGGTTACTAATAAATACTCAGCTGGCTGGCTCTCCTTGTCATCCAGTTGAGTAATATGTACAGTCTGACAATATTCATGTATTAAAAAATAGAAAGCAAAACTAAATTTGAGCAACCCTATCTTTTCTAACAGTAAATGTATTAGAAAAAGTTCTAGAAAAATACATAGCAAATTGGTAAGAGTGGTTACTTCTGGAGAAGACAGGATAGAAGGTAAGCACAAAGTAGGGACTACAGTTCTATTTATAATATTTAACTTTTTGTAAGTAGGTATATTTCTGCATTTTTTGTATAACTATAAACTAGAAATAGTTATCAAATAAATCATAGTATAGTGCTTGAAAAAGAACAGGCTTGGGCGCCTGGTTGGCTCAGTCGGCTGAGTGTCTGACTTTGGCTCAGGTCATGATCTTTTATGGTTTATGAGTTCGAAGCCCCATCGGGCTCTCTGCTGTCAGTGCAGAGCCTGCTTCTGATTTTCTGTCTCCGTCTCTCTCTCTCTCTCCCTCCCCTGCTTGCGCACACATGCACACACACACACTCTCTCTTAAAAATAAGTATTTTTTTTAAAAAGAAAAAAAACAAGCCTTAGCACTGTTAATATGAGGATCCCACTTAGATATCTACCAAATTCATGTAGGAAAAACAAAAAAAAATTTTTAAAGAAATGGAGACTTATTAAGCAAGAATTTCATGTTAGTATATTGAGATGACGAAGCCGAGATTTCCATTAGTTGGCATTTTTAGACTATGAAACAGACAACCAAAGGAAACTGTGAAGACTTTCTTACTGAAAAGCTTTATTACCAAGATGTACTTAAGGAGTAAACCTAGGAGGTTTATAAGGAAATCCCCCCAATAAAGTGAAATTGGATAAAATATTTAGAATTATATGTAGTTTTCCAATATTTGAGCAATTATTGATTGGAAGACACTAATGAAAAAATTATGTTGACAATAGCAGAAATGCATAGAATATCCTAGAATATACAGGAACTATATGACCAAAACTTTTTAGGAAATACACATCAGTAAATTAAAATAAGCGGAGAGGTAAATTACATTCCTGGGTGAAAAAAAAACTGGCTGCTTTTCAAATCCTTATCAAATTAATTTACAAGATTAAGGCAATCCCATTGAAAAATCCCAGCAGAATTTTGTTTTCTTGTTGGACTTTGAGGACACAAAAGAATGGACTGATGAGAAAAATCAACATTTTTCTTGTTCCACAAAAATTAAAATATAACAGAACTTCAATTTTTAAGATGTTCTGGTATGGGTACAAAAATCTAAAAAGAGGTGCCTCAGTGGCTCAGTCAATTAAGCATCCAACTTTGGCTCAGGTCATGATCTCACAGTTCATGAGTTCAAGCCCCACGGCAGGTTCTGTGCTGACAGCTTGGAGCCTGGAGCCTGCTTCAGATTCTGTGTCTCACACTCTCTCTGCCTTCCCCCACTCCTGCTCTGTCTCTGTCTCTCTGTCTCTGTCTCTGTCTCTGTCTCTCTCTAAAATAAATAAACATTAAAAGAATGTTTAAAAAGAATCAAAAGAAAAACTAATACAGCAGAATAGAACATAGTTCTGAAAGAGATCTATCAGTATATGTATTTGTGATAAATATCACAATCCAATGATGAAAGGAAGGATTGTTCAACAGATGATATTTAAAAAAAAATGGTTATATGAAAAAAACAGAACACAGCTAATTCCAATGTTTGGGGTTCAAAATTTCCATATAACCGTAAAATATATGATTTTACTTGAAAACACAGATTAAGAGATAAGTGGTATTTGTAAGAGAAGGACATTCTAAACATAAATAAAGAAAGAGATCATAAAAGGAAAGATGATGCTTTGAGCATATAGAAAAAATAAAACTCTTACAGGGCTTCTGGGTCACACAATTACAGAAGAAGAATGGTGACTCCTGAAGCCTGCACAGCCCCACAGAGTCTTGCTTCTGTATATCAAAAAACCACCATCATCCACATTAAATAAAGGTGGAATTAAAAAGCACTTCATCATATATGACAAAGAAGTTCAGACACAGTGATCCTTTTGCAACATGGCAGATCACCTCTCTCTTCTTTTCAATCCTTGCAATGGCTTCCATCTCATTCCAAGTCGAAGCCAAAGTCTTTGCGGTGGCCTCAAGGCCCTCTGGCCATCTCTCTGACATGCCTCCTTCTGGTCTTCCCCTCTATGACTCTACTCCAGCCACACTGGCCACTTCGAACCTTGAGCCCATGAGGCACACCTCCATTCCCGGGCTTTTGCTCTTGCTCTTCCCTCTGCCTCAAGGCTCTTTCCCTCACTTTCTTCAGCTCTCTATTATCAATTTTTTTCATTAGGGTTTCCCCTTCCCAAAGGGTTGCTTTTTTTCCTCCATGCTACCAATCCCCACCAACATTCTATACATTTACTTGTTTCTCTGTTTTCTGTCTCCCTGCCTCTTGAATATAAGCTCAGGGAGGGCAAGGATTATGTCTGCTTTGACCACTCGTATATTTCTAGCATCTAAAACAGTGCTTGCAGGTAGTACTCAATATTTATTTGTTAAATAACTGAATAAATATATTTACTAATCGCTACTTTTTAATATAATTGCCAGAGAACCATTAAAGCTAACTTGAATTACAACTGATTAAGTGTGGGGAGGCAGCTGGCCCTCAGTTACTAGAATCAGCACCAGAACATCATCAGGATCTAATATTGTCCCCCATTCCCCAGCTACTCTACTTCATACTTATCTTTCCTCACAGATCCCCATCTCTGTTTCCCAGAGCACATGGTGATCAAATGGTCCCCAGGAGCACCCAAGTTTTACTGTAGGTTGCTCAGCTACTTGGAAACAGTATGACCTGACTCGGTGGGTTCTATTCCAAATTCCTGGGGACGGCTGTGAATAACTCGGTCTGGACTGATGTCTATCCAGGGACCAAGTGACTGTGGCCAGGGTGGAGGTGAGGGTCAGAAGTTCACTGTGAAATCATGCTACCGTATTGCAACCATATGGATAGAGGAAAGGACAATTCCTAACAAGGATGTCAAGCAGTTGAACCAATAGGTATCTACTATAACATAAAATTAACTCTCAGATAAATTATAAAAAATGCCAATCCCTAATTTAAAATGGAAAAGGTCGGGTTCGGTGCTGACAGCTCAGAGCCTGGAGTCTGCTTTGGATTCTGTATCTCCCTCTCTCTCTCTCTCTCCCCCTCTCCCACTCATCCTCTCTCTCTCAAAAATAAATAAACATTAAAAAAACTTAATGGAAAAGGTATGAATAGATAATTTTCAAAAAAGGGGATACAATTGTCCGATACATTTTAAAAAGGGTTTGACTTCATTTATAATCCAAAAATACTCTATAAAATGATGGTATATTACTGGGGAAATATTTGCCACAATAATGACAAAACATTAATATCCTTAATATATAAGGAGTTAATCGGGGCACCTGGGTGGCTTGGTCGGTTAAGCGTCCAACTTCGGCTCAGGTCGTGATCTCGCGGTCCATGAGTTCGAGCCCCGCGTCAGGCTCTGGGCTGACAGCTCAGAGCCTGGAGCCTGTTTCAGATTCTACGTCTCCCTCTCTCTCTGCCCCTCCCCTGTTCATGCTCTGTCTCTCTCTGTCTCAAAAATAAACGTTAAAAAAAATATATATATAAGGAGTTAATAAACACAAAAAAATAAAGATATTAATATGACCTAGGAATGGTAAAAGATATGTAAAAATTATTCATAATAGAGAGAAAGCTTAGAAAGACATCTGTGTTCATGAATTGGAAGACTTAAAATTGTTAACATGTCAGTACTATCCAAAGTAATATACAGATTTAGTGTAATTACTATCAAGATCTCAATGGTGTATTTTGCAGAAATTAAAAAAAAAAAAACCATCCTAAAATTCATATAGAATCTCAAGAGATCTGGAATAGTAAAAAAATATTGATAAAAAAACAAAGTTGGAAGTCTCATATTTTATGATTTTATGATTTTAATTATTTTTTTTTAATTTTTAATGTTTATCTTTGAGAGAGACAGAGCACAAGTAGGGGAGGGGCAGAGAGAGAGGGACACAGAACCCGAAGCAGGCTCTAGGCTCTGAGCTGTCAACACAGAGCCCAACACAGGCTGGAACTCACAAGCTGTGAGATCATGATTTGAGCCAAAGTCGGATGCTTAACTGACCCAGCCACCCAGGCGCCCCTCATATTTCATGATTTTAAAACTTACTACAAAGCTATGTTAATTAGAACAATGTGGTACTGGCATAAAGACATAAATGTAGATCAATGAAATAGAATAGAGAGCCTGAAAATAAACCCTGACATACATGGGTCAAAGAATACAAGTCAAAGAATTTTTCAACAAGGGTGCCAAGATCATTCAATGAGGAAAGGATGTTCAACAAAGGTTGGGGAAACCAGATATCCATATTCGAAGTAATAAAGTTATATCCTTACCTTAAGCCATATACAAAAATCAACTCCAATGGATCAAAGACATAAATTGAAGACCTACAATTATAAAACTCTGAGAAGAAAACACAGGGGAAAACTTCATGATATTGGAATTAGCAATGATTTCTTATATATGACGACAAAAGCACAGGCCACAAAAGCAAAAATAGACAAACAAGACAACATCAAAGTTAAAAAACTTCTGCACATCAAACAACAACAAAATAAGCAATCCATATAATGAAAAAGCAACTTATGGAATGGGAGAAAATATTTGCAAATCATAGATCTGATGGAGTTGATATCCAGTACATATAAAGAACTTCTACAACTGAACAACAAATAAATAACCCAATTAAAAAATTGGTAGGGGTGCTTGGGCGGCTCAGTTGGTTAAAAATCCGACTTCGGCTCAGGTCATGGCCTCATGGTTCATGAGTTCGAGCCCCACATTGGGCTCTGCACTGACCGTGAAGAGCCTGCTTGGGATTCTCCTTCTCTCCCTCTCTCTCTGCCCCTCCCCCACTCACACTTTCTCTGTCTCTCTAAAAATAAATAAACTTAAAAAAATATGTAAAACAGTTGAATAGACATTTCTCCAAAGACAAATGGCCAAGAAGTATATTTAAAAGATGCTTGGGGCGCCTGGGTGGCTCAGTCGGTTAAGTGGCCGACTTCGGCTCAGGTCATGATCTCGCGGTCTGTGAGTTCGAGCCCCGCGTCGGGCTCTGTGCTGACAGCTCAGAGCCTGGAGCCTGTTTCAGATTCTGTGCCTCCCTCTCTCTGACCCTCCCCTGTTCATGCTCTGTCTCTCCCTGTCTCAAAAATAAATAAAATGTTAAAAAAAAAATTAAAAAAAAAAAAAAAGATGCTTAATATCACTAATCATTAGAGAAATGCCAGTCAAAACCCCACCTCAAACCCATTAGGATGGTGACTATCAAAAAACAGAAAATAACAAGTGTTGGTGAGGATGTGGAGATATTGGAATCTTTGTCCACTGTTGGTGGGAATATTAAATGGTGCAGTTGTTTTGGAAAATAGTATAGAGTTTACTCAAAAAATTAAAATAGAATTACCATATGATCCAGCAATCCCATTTCTGAGTATATATCTAAAAATAAAAATAAAAGCAGGATCTAAGAGAGATATTTGCACACCCATGTTTATTACAGCATTATTCACAATAGAATATTGTGAATTATTCCACTAGAGGTGGAAGCAACCCAACTGTTCATCAAAAGATGTGCTGTATACATACAATGGAATATTATTCAGCTTTTAAAAAAGAAGTCCTGTCATATTCTATGACATGGGTGAATCTTTTTTTTTCAACGTTTTTTTTTTTTTGTTTGTTTGTTTGTTTGTTTTTATTTATTGTTGGGACAGAGAGAGACAGAGCATGAACGGGGGAGGGGCAGAGAGAGAGGGAGACACAGAATCGGAAACAGGCTCCAGGCTCCGAGCCATCAGCCCAGAGCCTGACGCGGGGCTCGAACTCACGGACCGCGAGATCGTGACCTGGCTGAAGTCGGACGCTTAACCGACTGCGCCACCCAGGCGCCCCAACATGGGTGAATCTTGACATGATGCTAGATGAAATAGGGTACTCTAAAAAGACAAATACACAAATACATATACTCCGCTTACATGAGGTATCTAGAATAGTCAAACTCACAGAATCAGAAAGAATGCTGGTTGTCAGATGCTGGGGGGAGGGGGACACGGAGAGTTGTTGTTCAGTAGTTACAGTTGTACAAGATTGAAAAATTCTTGGGATCTGCTATACAGCAATGTGCACATACCTAACATTACTGAACTGCACACTTACAATGGTAAGATGGTAAATTTTATGCTATGTGTTTAAAAACACACACACACAAAGAATCCCAGGTAGATCCCAGGTGGATTTAAGTCTGAGATGCACTATTCTAGATACTAAAAACCCTGGTATTGTATCTAGAGTTTTAAAGGTTTAATATTCTTAAAAGATATTTTATAGACGTTGTTTGGAAAATATACTAAAACAACATTTGAACAAAGCAATGAATAAACTGAAAAGAGATGAGTTACAACTTTCCAAAGGAACATCCATGGAGGAGATTTAATGTTGATTTACAGATACAATGCAAATAAGGCTTTCACTCATTGACCACAGTGGAAAATTCCATTGTTAAAAGTGTGTTGATGGTCGATCAAAGGAATTTGGTGATCCCTCGCTCAGATATAATGATGCACTTGGAAAGATGAAAAAAATATATACCATTCCCATCTGTTAAGTTGGCAAATATAAAACATAAATACAATGTAAAAAAACATATTGAGAAATAACATACGTACGTAAAGGACAAAAATTTTAAAGGTGATATTCAATGACTTCTGATGCACAGGAATGTGTGTACACACACACACACACACACACACACACACACACCCTTTACTTTGTGAAACTGCACAAATCAAGACACAGAACACTTCCAAAACCACAGAAGACTCTCTCATGCCCTTCCCAGTCAAACCCTCTCGAGAATGTTTTGGAGATAATTAGATTACATTGTGTGACCTCCACTTCCATACATCATTAATAGGAGTGTAATTAGTGGATACTTTATATAAAGCAATTTTGTAATATTACCAAAAGTATTATTAATGCTTAAATTATTTCTAAGGAAGGAATTGAGCTTCTTGGAATCTATCCTAAGCAAATAACATGAAATGTAACTAATCATATACATATAAGGATGCTCGTCACTGCAAAAATGACATCAAAAAATTAGAAATTGGGGAGATGTAGGTCAAAGGATACAAACTTTCAATTAAAGAAGTTCAGAGGACCCAATATACAGCATGGTGACTATGGTAAATAATACAGTATTGTATCCTTGGAGGTTGTTGGAAGCAATCTTAAGCATTTTCACTACAAAAAAAATAAATAAATAAAGCTAAATATGTGAGGGGATGGATGTGCTTATTATCTTGATAATGGTAACCATGCCAAAATGTATATGTATGTCAAATTATCACCTTGTATGCTTTAAATCTATACAGTTATATTTGTCAATGATTGCTCAATAAGGTTTGGGGAAAAAATAAAGCACACATAAAAACATTAGAAATAGCCTAAATATCCATAGTAAGAATGGTTAGATTATAACATATCCACTTAATAAAATAGTTTACAGTCATTAAAAATTAGGTTTTTGAAAATTTTTTGACATGAAAAAATACTATGATCAGGTATTAATTTATATGGATGAAATAAAATGAGAAATTCAATATGATCCTAATTTTAAAAATCATTAGTTAATATGAATATAGGAAATTTTAATTCCGTTCTTTTGCTTTTTGTATTTTCCAAACTTTTTATAATCACATGTATTTATTTTGTAATTAGAAGAAAACCTTATTTTGAAAAGCAACCAAAGAAAGTAAATAAACCACCATTGTTCAGTTTCTTTGGGGTAAAATAAAAGCCTTCCCATGGTTGACTGTGATTTCCATACAACTTATACTGGAGACTTGAATAATGAAAACAACAAAACACAGAATGGATCAAAAGTCAAAATGGACACTTCTATGAAGAATCTCATGACATACCTTGTGTTAAGACAATTGATAAAGGTTCATCATTTCAATGTTTTGTCAAAAGGAAGAGACTGCGAAAGCTGCATACAATTCTGTGCTATTCCTTCAATGGGAGGAAAGGGGGAAATAACAGAAAAAGCTCAAGCCTCTATAATGACTCATTTTCATCTCCTTTCCAGAGTTCATAGGACAGGTCAAAATCAATCCAATCTGGAAGCTTCTGGAGGGAACCCAAAGTCCTTCTAATACCCACATAACACAGATGACATGCATAAGCAAACATCTGACCTGCTCTTTAGTAGGTTTATGGTTGTGTAGCAAAGAGAAAAATTTAAGGCCAGAAATTGTATTTCTTGGTGGATCCTCAAATAGCTCCCTGCTTTATTTTTTCTAGAAGTTGGAGGGAAAAATAAACTTGCCAAGGTCTGTACAACACAATCCATATGGATGGAGGAAAAAGATATTAGAGTTTTAATTTATAATTATTTTCATGTCACCTTTTAAAACTTCCTATTCTTGAGGTGCCTGGGTAGCTCAGTCAGTTAAGCAGTCAACTCTTGATTTTGGCTCAGTTTATGATTTCATGGTTTGTGAGATTGAGCCCCACATCAGGCTCTGTGCTGACAGGGTGGAACCTGCTTGGGATTCTCTCTAAATAAATAAATACATACATACATACATACATACATACATAAATAAAACACTGAAATTTCCTATTCTCTCTGGGTACAGAGTATATAAGCACAGTGCTACATGCACATAATTTTTAAATAAATATGCATACATATATTGGAATGCTCACACTTACATTTTTTAGTGGCAGGTGTACATGCAAAAAACAAAAACAAAAACAAAAAAACTGTCCAGACCAGAGGAACTTAGCCTCAGTTAACTGTGAAGCACGTTGCAATTAATGTTTACTGATAACATTGAAATACTATGATAGTTTGGGATTTAAAAAAAGTCAGAGCAGATTCAAAATTACCACTCTCAGTTTTTTCATAGGTAGTATGATTTAAATTTTTTTTTAATTTTAAACAGTTTATATTTTACAGCAGGTGTAGGTTCACAGCAAAATTAAGAGGAAGGGGCAGAGATTTGCCATATACTTCCTGCCCCACTTATACATAGTCTCCCTTATTGTCAGTACTGACCCACCAGAGAGGTACGTTTGTTACCTACGTTGACACATGATAATCAACCAAAGTCGATAGTTTACATTAGGGTCCACCCTTGGTGTTTTATGTTCTATGGGTTTGTATAATGACATGTATCCATTACTACAGTATCATACAGAATATTTTCACTACCCTAATAATCCTCTGTGGTCTGCCTGTTCATCTGTCCTTCTACCTTCCAGCCCCTGCAACCACTGATCTTTACTGTCTATAATTTTGCCTTTCCCAGGATGCCATATTGTTGAAATCAAATAGTATGTAGCCTTTTCAGATTTGCTTTACTTATTAACAAGCATTTAAGTTTCCCCTATGTCTCCTCATAGCTTGATAGCTCTTTTTTTTTTTAAGTTTTTAAGTTTTATTTATTTGAGAGAGAGAGAGCACACACATACAAGTGAGGGGGGACAGACAGGAGAGACAGAACCCCAAGCAGCCTCCACACCATCAACACAGAGCACAACCCACTAACCATGAGATTAGGACATGAGCCAAGATCAAGAATCAGACACTCAACCGACTGTGCCACCCAGGTGCCCTGCTCATTTCTTTTTAATGCTGAGTAATATTCCAGTGAGCACTGAAGAGAAATGTCTGGATGTACTACAGTTTATTAATCCATTCACCTCCTGAAGGACATCTTGGTTGCTTCCGCATTTTGGCAATTATGAATAGAGCTGCTAAAAATATGCGTGTAGGTTTGGTGTTGGTTGTAAGTTTTCAATTCCTTTGGGTAAGTACCAAGGAACTTGATTGCTAGATCATGTGGTAAGAGTATGTTTACTTTTCTAAGAAGCTGCCAAACTGTCTTCCAATGTCTGGAAGTAGGTGTACCATTTTGCATTTCTGCCAGAAATGAATGAGGGTTCCTCACATCTTCACCAGGATTTGTTGTCTGTGTTCTGCATCTGGCCATTCTGATAGATGTGTAGTGGCATTTCAGTGTTGTTTTAATTTGCATTTCCGTAATGACATATAATGTGGAAAGCTTTTCATATGCTCATTTACCATCTGTACATCTTCTTTGGTTAGGTGCCGTTAAGATCTTTGGGCCATTGTTTAATCAGGTTGTCTGATTGCTAATTGTTGAGTTTTAAGAGGGCTATGTATATTTTGAATAACGGTACTTTTGCAAATATGTTCTCCCAGTCTGTGGCTGGCCTTCTCATTCTCTTACATTGTCTTTTGCAAAGTAGATATTTTTTAATTTTAATGAAGTCCATCTTACCAATTATTTATTTCATGGATTGTGCCTTCAATGTTGGGTGTGCTTTTTTTTCCAGGGGAAAAGATAGTCATACAGCTTGACTCATTTTCTCCAAAGGCCCAAATCAGTCTTTACTAATGACATACTATTAATAATTAGGAAAATTGAAAATCATTGTAATGGATTGTTTTCTCATTTTTTCATGAGAAAATTTCTCACTTTTTTCTTAATGCTTATTTACTTGTTTTGAAAGAGAGAGAGCATGCGCATGCACATGTGAGTAAGCGGAGGAGGGGCAGAGAGAGAAGGAGAGAGAGAATCCCAAGCAGACTCTGCACCAGTCAGCCCAGAGCCCGATGTGGAGCTTGATCCAACAAACCATGAGATCATGACCTGAGCGGAAATCAAGAACTGGACACTTAACCAACTGAGTCACCCAGGCACCCCCTCACTTTCTTTTAAATGAGAAGCATGGATAGATACATAGTAGAATACAAAGGATAGACACAGTGTATATATATATATAGTTTATAAACAAGAATGGTATTATGAACATTTCTATTATAATGACATGATAAAATATTATTACCAAACCAAAGCAATGATGTGAATGTTTGCATTAATGTTATTGATATTAATGCAAACTTTTAAGAAATTCAACAGATGGAACATTAAAATGATCAAACAAGTTTTATCTAAGCTTACTCTTCATTTGTAATACTTATTTGATCTGTTAATATACCTGTGGAAAAATGTGCTGAAAAACAACTTGTCTTGCATTTTAAATAAAGTTTAAAAATTAAGACTGTGCTTTTCCATGTTTTATTATAATTTTTGAAATTCTTAATGACTGATTTATTAGATGGATAAAATGATGTATTGATATCAAACCCAGAAAGAAAGAGGTCTTACTACTATTTTCTTATCTTTGCTATAAAATATTTCCAGATTTTTTTCAATGTCTGGATAGAGCAGGAAGGAAAGGCATGGTAGTGAGCATCATCTATCATTCATGTTGAAGTGGGAAAAAGATGAGGGCCTTGGGTCTATATTTCAGTCCCATCTGAAGAGATCACTTCTTCATTGGTATTCCAGAAAATCCATAATGCTCTTCAAACTTCAGGTAGTTCATGTGAACTAGAATTGCAGAGGTGTAGATGGTATCAGGACCTAGAGAGGCCCTGAGGTCTAGCAATAGGAAGGGAAGATGAGCAATCAGTGACTGACTACTGCCACAAGTGGATCAATGTGTTATTTATTCCAAAGTTTCCTCAGAGATAATCTGACCACTTGTCAGGATAGCATCCTAAGTCAATGCCTCCAGCTACCCACAGCTTCACTTAGCCATGGTCACAAAATGTAATATTAATGTGAGAGGTCATTTCATTCCCTTTATTTTTGTGTAAAGTTTTTTATTTATTTAAGTAATCTCTATACCCAACACGCGGCTCAAACTCATGACCCAAAGATCAAGAGTTTCACGCTCTTCCAACTGAGCCAGCCGGGAGCCCCTCATTCTCTTTAGATCTCACAGTGATTTTGTCAAGCCTTGAAGGCGTTGCCTATGAGAAGGATAAAAATCAAGAGCCAAAAGGAAAAAAAACAAACGAACCCAAAAGAAGCCAACCAAAAAACAAAAACAAACAACAAAGGCTTTCTAGTCTTTGTACTAGAAATGGTGAACAGATGTTCCTCAAATCCACAGATATGGCCTTAAGTTAAAATAATCAGAATTTAGACACATCAAAATTTGGGTACATATGGGACAGAGAGCCCAGGGGTTTAAAAATCTAGTTATAAATAGGAAAGCAGAGGTAGTGGGTGAGGATTTTTTCAGAGGGGAGAGTTAATAGGGGGTTGGGTTATTGATGAAGGTTGTTCAACATACATTCACTCTTAGTAGACATTAAAATCAGATAGACTCTCACCCCTCTGGGCTAACACAAATTAATTCTCAGGACTCTCAATATTTTGAAACTCTAGGATTATGTGTAGGGTACAATTACATTTTATTACTAGATTTTCCTATGACATGTCATGAAATGGACATCTCTCCGAAGTGGGACATCTTAATCAAGGTAAATTTCACCTTCCTGTCCCTAGCAGAGCCACACATGGGCAGAGAACCTAAGATTTGTGATTTGGGGGACAATCTTATGGACATTAAGCAACCATTCTCAACACTGGCTGCACATTATAATTATCTGAAAAACCTTAAAAAATATCAATGCTGCAATACTGTACCCTAAAAATTTTTTGTAAAACATCACTGAAAGCAATTTAAAAAGATGTAAATTAATGAAAATATCTCAGGTCAATAGATTGGAAGGCTCAATATTGTTAACATACAATACTCTTCATACTGATATATAGATTCAATGTAATTCCTATCAAAATCCAGGCTCTCTTTTTGGTAGAAATTGACAAGCTGATCCTAAAATTCATATGGAAATGTAAGGGACTCAGAATAGCCAAAACAACCTCCAAAAATACCACAACAAAACCAAAACAAAGTTGTAGGACTCGCCCTTCAAGATTGCTTGGTACTGGCATAAGGATAGATGTATAGATCAATAAAACAGAATTGAGAGTCCAGAAATAAACCCATGTGTCTATAGTTAACTGTTTTTGACAAGAGTGTCAAGACATTTGGTGGGGAAAGAACAACATTTTTAAATGTTGGAATGACTGGATATCCACATGCAAAAGAACAAGTTGGATTCCTACTTCATTCCATATGCAAGAATTAACCCAAAACGCAGCAAAACATAAATTTTAGAGGTAAAATTACAAAACCGTAGAAGTAAACATAGATGTAAATCTTCATGACATTGGAGTAGGCAATAGTTTCTTGGATTTGATACCAAAAGCACACATAATAAGAAAGAAATAAAACAGGGCTTTACCAAAATGAAAAATGTTTGTGTATCAAAAAGTATTAGAAGGAAGTAAAAAGCAACCCATGAAATAAAAAAATTATTTGTAAGTCGTATATCTGCAAATCATATATTAGATATTATATATCAACATGTCTATTGATATCTATCTATACTCCAGCATCTAAAATACATAAAGACTTTTACAACTCAACAATAAAAAGACAAATAACCTAATTTAAAAGAACTTAAATAAACATTCTTCAAAGAAGATATATAAATGAGTGATAAATATATGAAAGGATGCTCAACATTATTAGTCATGAGGGAAATGCAAATCAAAATATATTCCTAAAAACATGTAAACTGCCAAAAATGAAGCAAGAAGAAATAGAAAATCTGAACAGACTGATTACCGGTTATGAAATTGAATCAGTAATCAATTAACTCCCAACAAACAAAAGTCCAGGACCAGATGGCTTCATAGATGAATTCTATCAAACATTTAAAGAAGAGTTAATACCTATTCTTTTCAAACTTTTCCAAAAATTAAAAGAGGATGGAAAACTTTCCAAATTCATTGTATGAGGCCAGCATCATCCCAAAACCAAAGCCAGATAAAGACACCACACACACAAAAAGGACTAGAGGCTAATATCTCTGATGAGCATAGATGCAAAAATCCTCAACAAAAGACTAGCAAACCCAATACAACAATACACTGAAAAAAATCATTCACTATGATCAAGTGGGATTTATTCCCAGAATGCAAGTATCATTCAATATTTGCAAATTAATCAACAGGATATATCATATCAACAAGAGAAAGGATAAAAACCGTATGATCATTTCAATAGATGCAGTAAAAGCATCTGACAAAGTGCAACATCCATTTATGATAAAAACCTTTAACAAAGGAGATTTAGGAGATTTACCTCAACATAATAAAGGCTACATATGAAAAACCCACAGCTAACATCATACTTAATGGGGAAGAACTGAGAGCTTTTCCCTTAAGGTAAGGAAAAAGACAACGTCTCACTCTTACTCAACATAGTACTAGAAATCCTAGCCACATCAATCAGAGAAGAAAATGAAATAAAAAGGCATCCAAATTAGTAAGGAAGAAGTAAAATTATCACTATTTGGGATGACATGATACTATTTATAGAAAACCCTAAAGATTCCACCAAAACATACTGATAAATGAATTCGGTAAAGTCTCAGGATACAAAATCAATGTACAGTAATCTGTTGCATTTCTATACACTAATAATGAGTCAGCAGAAAGAGAAATTAAGAGAACAATCCCATTTAAAACTGCATCAAAAATAATAAAATACCTAGGAATAAACTTAACCAAAGAGGAGAAAGAGCTGGACTCTGAAAACTGTAAAACATAATAAAAGATATTGACAACACAAACAAATGGAAAGACATTCCATGGATTGGAAGAATAAATATTGTTAAAATGTCAAACCAATCTACAGATTTAATGCAATCCCTATCAAAATACCAACAATATTTTTCACAGAACTAGAACAAAATCCTAAAATTTGTATAGAACCACAAAAGACCTCAAATAGCCAAAGCAATCTTGGAAAAGAAAAACAAAACTGGAGGCACCACAATCCCAGACTTCAAGTTATATCACAAAGCTGTAGTAATCAAAATAGTATGATACTGGCACAAAAACAGACACACAGATCAGTAGAACAGAATAGAAATCCCAGAAATAAACCCATAATCATTTGGTAAATTAATCTTCAACAAAGGAGGAAAGAATATGCAACAAATGATTTTGGGAAAACTGGGAAGCTAAATGCAAAAGAATGAAACTGAACCACTTTCTTGCACCAAAAACAAAAATCAACTCAAAACGAATTAAGAACCTAAATGTGAGACCAGAAACCATAAAAATCCTAGAAGAGAGCTTAGGCAGTAATTTCTCTGACAATGGTCATAGCAGCATTTTTCTAGATATGTCTCCTGTGGCAAGGGAAACAAAAGCAAAAATAAACTATTGGGACTACATCAAAATAAAAAAAACTTCTATGTAGCAAAGGAAACAACCAACAAAACTAAAAGACACCCTACCAAATGGGAAAAGATATTTGTAAACGACATATCTGATAAAGGGCTTGTATCTAAAATATATAAAGAACTTATACAACTCAAAATCAAAAAACCAAATAATCCAATTAAAAATGGGGAGAAGACAAGAACAGACATTTCTCCAAAGAAGACATACACATGGACAATAGACACATGAAAAGATGCTCAGTATCATTCATCATCAGAGAAATGCAAATCAAAATCACAATGAGATATCACCTCACACCTGTCAGAATAGCTAAAAACAAAACGTCAGGAAACAACAAGTGTTGATTAAGATGTGGAGAAAAAATAACTCTCATGCATTGTTGGTAGGAATGCAAACTGGGGTAGCCAGTGTGGAAGACAGTATGGAGGTTCCTCAAAAAATTAAAAATACAACTGTCCTGTGATCCAGTAATTGCACTACTGGATATTTACCCAAAGAATATGAAAACATTAATTTGAGGGAATAAGTGCACCCCTATGTTTATTGCAGCATTATTTAGAATAGCCAAATTATGGAAGCAGCCCAAGTGTCCCCTGATAAATGGATAAAGAAGAAGTGGTATATATACAATGTAATATTATTCAGCCATAAAAAAGAATAAAGTCATGTCATTTGCAACAACATGGATAGAGCTAGAGAGTATAATGCAAAGTGAAATAAGTCAGTCAGAGAAAGACAAATACCATATGATTTCACTCATAATAAACAAACAAAAAAGAGACAAACCAAAAAACTGACTCTTAACTGTAGAAAATAAATTAATGGTTACCAGAGGAGAGGTGGCGGTGGGGAATTGGATGAAACAGGTTAAGAGGACACTTACCTTCATGAGCACTGAGTAATGTATGGAATTGTTGAATCACTATATTGTACACCTGAAACTAACATAACATTGTATGTTAACTATACTAGAATTAAAATTTTAATAATTAAAATTTAAAAAAAACTACAAGATATTGCTTCTTCATAACCACTAGGATAGTTATAATCAAAAAGACAGATAGGGGTGCCTGGGTGGCTCATTCAGTTGAGCATGTGACTCTTGATTTCAGCTCAGGTCATGATCCCAGGGCTGTGGGATCGAGCCCCACATCAGGCTTCATGCTGAGCATGGAGCCTGCTTAAGATTCTTTCTCTCTCCCTTTGCCCCTCTCCCCTGCTCTCTAAACACAGACAGAGAGAGAGAGATAGAGAGATAGAGAGAGAGATAACAAGTGTTATTGGGGAAAGTGGGGAAAATTGGAACCCTCATACATTGTTGGTGGAAATATAAAATGATGCAGTTCCTCAAAAAGTTAAACATAAAATTACCATATGACCCAATAATTTGACCCTTAAATATATGCCCAAAAGAACTTAAAATATATACCCACACAAAGACTTGAACATGGATGTTCATAGCAGTATTTACTTATTTATTTAGTAATTTCTACACCCAACATGGATGTTCATAGCAGTATTTACTTATTTATTTAGTAATTTCTACACCCAACGTGGGGCTCAAATTCATGACCCTGAGATCAAAAACTGCACACTCCTCTGGCTGAACCAGCCAGGCACCCTGCTGATAGATAAATAGAGTGGTATTTATAATAGCCAAAATGGAAACAATCCAAATGTCCACCAACTGTTGAATGGATAAACAAAATATGGTATAGCTACATCATGGAAGGAGTATTATGCAGTCATAAAAAGGAATGATGTACTGATTCATGCTATAGTATATGACCTTGAAAACATTATGCTAAGTGAAAGAAGTCAGCCACAAAATTGTGATTCCACTTTTATAAAATGGCCCAGAATAGGTAAGTCATAGAGACAGAAGTATCTGGGCATGCAGCCTGACCTTTGAATTAAGGCTCCTGGTGATTTTGAAGCACCTGGGGCTTGTGATCTAATCCACTACATTAAATAAACCATCAAATTTTTTATTATAAATTTGTTGGCAGAAATTAAGATTTTTTTGATGCTGCCTTCCACCCTCATCGTTGTTCTAATGGTTAATTTTTTTTAACGTTTTTTATTTATTTTTGAGACAGAGAGCAGAGGGTCAGAGAGAGGGAGACACAGAATCTGAAACAGGCTCCAGGCTCCGAGCTGTCAGCACAGAGCCCGACGCGGGGCTTGAACTCACGAACCGTGAGATCATGACCTGAGCCAAAGTCGGCCACTTAACCGACTGAGCCACCCAGGCGCCCCTCTAATGGTTAATTTTGATGAGAACACTGGTGGACAAGGTCTAGAGTAATGATTGCTAAAATTCACCAGTGCTAGAATTATTCACCAGTGCTATCAACAAAGAAACATATTGTTTCATTACATTATAAAATGCTTTTTAAAAAAGTTTTCCCCATTGCTAATCTGCATACTATTCATATTCTCTCCATTGTAATATCATTTAAGATTTTTCACAGGATGTAGCATTACCCTTATTACAGTGTCAATATAATAATCTGTAATGCTGGAGGGTTGTTGGTTGCTTTTTTTCTATGTTTATATATTATTGAGAGTGAGAGAGAGAGAGCAGGGGAGGTGCAGAGAGAGAGAGGGAGACATAGAAACCAAAGCAGCCTCCAGGCACCGAGCTGTCAGCACAGAGCCCGATGCAGGGCTCAAACTCACAAACCACCAGATCATGACCTGAGCTGAAGTCAACGGCTCAACCGACTCAGCCACTCCTGGTTGTTTTTGTGTTTAATCAACTCCTGCTTTAAAGTTCACAGTGTAATAATAGCCATGGTAAGCCCTAGCTCTGAGGATTTTTCCCTTTGGACTCAGGAGTGGGATATAGCCTTCAGATCTTGGGTAGTCCAAAGGGTTGGGTGTGAGTGCTTTAAGTCAGGATAGGCTAAACAATTTCACCTACCCTGAGTGAAGGCTAGAATCACAACTGCCCAGTGGTTTTTAATTTTATCATTTGTTTACTATTCCCACTTAATTTCCAAAAGGAAATTGAAGTAATTCGATTGTCTAAGAAAGTAGATTTAGGTGGAGCAGGCCTGATAAGCAAAGGATTAGGTTTCTAGCATGATTCTTTATGGGTATTAACCTGGATATTATGTATCATTTTGGAAAATGACTGCTTTCCTCATAGTCTAATTGTAGGATGAGAAGCAGCAGAGACAAAGCCATGCAGAAGATGCGGATTTAACGGCAAAGTTCTTGTACATTCTACTGGGAAACACCTCATTTCTGCTGAGATACCAGAATCATATACACATTTATTTTATTAGAAAAGGTTTGCACAGGGGCACCTGGGTGGCTCAGTCAGTTAAGTGTCTGACTCTTGGTTTTAGTTCAGGTCATGATCTCACAGTTGGTGAGTTCAACTCCTGCATCAGGCTCTGTTGCTGATAGCACAGAGCCTGCCTGGGATTCTGTCTCCCTCTCTTTCTGCCTCCACTGCTTGCTCTCTCTGTCTCTCTGTCTCTCTGTCTCTCTCTCTCTCTCCCTCAAAATAAACAAACAAATAAATAATTTTAAAAAAAGAAAAGGTTTGCACATTTAAGCAGTAACATTTCCAAAACATGTAAGTCTCTAATGAGTTTCAAACTTTTTTTTTTATGAAGTTTATTGTCAAATTGGTTTCCATACAACACCCAGATGAGTTTCAAACTTTTAATCTCATATTACTAAGCATAATGGATGAAATGCAAAACACACTCATGGAGCATATTAGAGTAATGCAAAATAACTCTACCTGTAACTTTACTACTTTTTATTCCATACAAGGAAGCATATCAAAATTGAAGTAAGCAAAAATAATGTTAATTATTGAATCTATGTGGTAAGTCTGTTGTTCAATGTACTAGTCTTTGCTAATATTGAATTATACTAATACTTAATTTTGGGGTAAATTCAACAGAAATGAGATTAATACAATCTATTGAGGTAGCTTCAATATTGGGGTAACATTAAGTCTATTGAATTTAGAATTATCTTTTTAAAAAAATTTTTTTAATGTTTATTTTTGAGACAGAGAGACAGAACATAAGTGAGGGGGTGGGGCAGAGAGAGAGATGGAGACACAGAATCCGAAGCAGGCTCCAGGCTCTGAGCTGTCAACACACAGCTCGACGCAGGGCTCGAATTCACAAACCGCGAGATCATGACTTAAGCCAAAGTCAGATGCTCAACTTCCTGAGCCACCCAGGCACCCCAAATTTTGAATTATCTTAATAATAGCATCAAATAAAACAAACTTCTTACTAGATACTCTTATTCTAGCCATGATTAAGTAATTGGTACCACAAAGCCCTTCCACTATAAACCACACAAAAGTAGATAAAATACATAAAATAGCTGTTTTCAGATACTGGACAGCCATCATGTCTGCTGAAAGAAAGAAAACAATTTACATACACACAAAAGAGACTTCACTGATGAATTATCTCAAACATCTAAGGAAGAAACAGTACTAATCCTATACAACTCTTTTTAGAAAATAGAGGACGGGAACACTTACAAACCTGTTTTTTGAGACCAGAGTTACTCTGATGACAAAGCTACACAAAGACATTACAAAAAGGAAAACAACTGACCAATGCTGTCATAGATATGAAGTCCTTAATGAAATTTTAGCAAATGGAGCCCAGAAACATAGAAAAAGAATAATCATCATGATAGAATGGGATTTATTACAAGAATGCAATGTTCGTCTAATATTTGAACATAAACAGATGCAATTCAAAGAATAAAGAAGAAAAATCACACAATCATCTCCATAGATGCAGGAAAAGCATTCAACAAAATTCAACACTCATTCCTAATAAAACCTCTAAGCAAACACAGAATAAAAGGAAACTTCATCAGCCTCATAAAGGACATCTATTAAAAAATCCACAGCTAATAACTACTTAAATGGAGAAAAATCAAAACATTTTCACCCTAAGATGAAGATCAGGGCAAGTATGTCCACTCCCACCACTGTTGGTAGTGGTCTGAGACACTTTTATTAGAGGTCTTCAACAGTGTGATGAGACAAGAAAAAGAATTAAAAGGCACAAAACTGTAAAGAATGAGTAACATTGTCCTTATTTGCAGATGACATGGTCATGTACATAGAAAATCTTAAACAACTTAACAAAAGCTACTAGGGCTATTAAGTGAATTTAGGGCAATTTCAGGATACAAGGCCAATGTAAAAAACTCAGCTGTATTTCTATATATTAGCAAGTGAACATTTGAAAAAGTATAAACTTAGAATAATACCATTTAGAATAATATTAAAAACCCAAAAAGCTTAGGTATGCACATAATAATATATATGGATTATACCCTGAAAACCTTTAATATTGCTAAGAGAATCAAAGTAGAAAAATGGAAAGACATTATTTCTTGTTAAGGTGTCAATTCCTCAAGAATTGATCTAAAGATTCAACACAAACCCAATCAGGATCCCAGAAGACTTTTTTGTAAAAATTGACAAGTGGACTATGAAATTTTCATAGAAATATGAAGAGCCTAACAGAGATAAAGCAATTCTGAAAAAAAAAAAGTTGGAGGATGCATACTCTCTGATTTCAAGATTGTTATAATGCTATGGTAATCAAGACAATGGGCTATTGGCATAAAGGCAGACAAATAGGTCACCGGATTAGAATATAGCACAAAAGTAGAGCCACATATATTGATTTCACCTAGGTACCAAAGAAACTAAATGGGCAAAGTACTTGCATCAAATAGTGCTGAAACAACTGGCTATGTATGCAGAAAAAAATCAGTTGCAACTGATACACTAAAAGACAAAAATTAATTTGAGATGGATCACGGCTCTTAATGTAAAAGCTGAAATCATAAAGCTAACAAATGGGAGTTATTTTTGCAATTACAGATAGGTAAATACTTCTTTATTAAGGACCCACAAAACACTAATCATAAAAGAAACATAAAATGGACTTAATCAAACTTTGAAACTTCTGTTCATCAAAAGTCTTTGTTAATACATTGAATTAGCAAGCTACATATAGGAGAAAAGACCTATATCTGACAAAAGGCCTGTATTTAGAATATATGAACAACTCCTATGACTCAATAATAAGAAGATGAACAACTCCATTTTTAAAAAGTAGTCAGGAAGACTTCTCCTTCAGAAAGATGGAGTAAACACATTTTTCCCTTACTTGTCCTAAGTACAGCTAAAAACTCTGGGCATTCTACATAAAACAAAGCTAAAAGGGCTGAAAGGTGGAGAGAAGGCAGATCAGCAGTAGACCTCAGAAATGAGGAACAAGGTGGTGAGTTCCTGGGTTTTCTTTTTGTCTCATATACCCACACTAGATGGTAGAGAAGCCAGCAACCTGAAAATGCCAATGAGTGCACATGTGTTCACCCTCCACCCCCAGAAAATCCTGCTGGCTCTAGTCGAAGGACCAAAAAGGGGCAGCCTAGAAGACAGAAATCTGTTGGACAATAACTACTCTACTCCAGCCAAATACCCAAGATAAAACTGCAACCCTACCCCCATCCTCACCAGTGAGGCCAAGCAGGGAGCCTAGACATCCATCCTTGTGAGGTCATAAAGAGGTACCCCAAATCTCTCCCCTACCCTCCCAGTAAGGTAGTGTCAGAGATCATGGAGCTGAACATTAAGTCCTGGCTTTGACTGAGTCTCTGATTCCAGTTTTGCTCATTTTTTTTTGTATGCTATGAGGCAATGATTGTTTTTTCAGCTTAAGCTGAACAGTTTAAATAAGAAACCTAATTCAACTTAAAACTATTTTTTATGCAACCTAAACTCTGCTATATAATCTCTTACCTCAACTTCCTAACATTTCAGGCTTCTTACTACTTAATTTCTTTTCTTTAATTGTGTTGGCCATGTTTGTCCTACTTCCTTCAGTGCCCAGCCTGTATCCTATAATGCATCTCCTCAAGAATGCTTTTTGTTGAAATCAATTTTATTGAGCTATAATTTGCCTGCAATAGGCATTCACCTAAAATGTACTCTTAGGTGACTTCTGATGCATCCACATACCAGTGAAAGTATAGCTACAATCAATATTGAGAAGATTTTTACCATTCTCAAAACTTTCATATTGCCTCTTGGCAGTCCATTCCTCAGCCCCAAGTTTGTGGAGTAACTATACTTGCATTTTCACTATAGTTTATATTTACACTTAAAAATTTTTTTAACATGAGGCGTCTGGGTGGCTCAGTTGGTTAAGCGGCTGACTTCAGCTCAGGTCATGGTCTCACGGTTCGTGAGTTCGAGCCTCAAGTCGGGCTGACAGCTCAGAGCCTGAAGCCCGTTTCAGATTCTGCGTCTCCCTCTCTCTCTCTCTCTGTTCCTCCCCCGCTCACGCGGTTTGTTTGGTTTTTTGACGTTTATTTAATTTTGAGACAGAGAGAGACAGAGCATGAGCAGGGGAGGTACAGAGAGAGAGGGAGACACAGAATCTGAAACAGGCTCCAGGCTCTGAGCTGTCAGCACAGAGCCAGACAAGGGCTTGAACTCACAGACTGCGAGATCATGACCTGAACCAAAGTTGGACACTCAACCCACTGAGTCACCCAGGCACCCCAATTTATATTTACACTTTTTACATCTGGCTTCTTTCATTCAGCATAATAGTTTTGCATGTAGGTTGCATTTATCTGTAGTCTGTTCCTTTTTATTGCTGAGTAGTATTCCATTGCATAGATAAACACCACACTTTGTTTACACACTCACCAGATGAAAGGTTGTTTCCTGTTTGGGCTATTGCACACGAAGCTACAGTGAACATTCCTGGGTAAATAATGATGGCATAGAAGTATATTTACTGATAGGGAAAGAGGTTTACGAACAATCGCTAAATGAAAAAAAAAAATGTTTACAGAACAGTTTATAAACATGAACCCATTTTTTTGTAAAGAATATATGTGTGTAAATAAGTAAATGCATACAAAAAAGTCCCAAATGTTAATGATGGTTGTTATATCTAGGTGTTGAGATTACATGGTTTTTAAGTTAAAAATCAAATTCAGTGGGCAAAAGACTGGAACAGGCACTTCACGAAAACAGATATGCCAAAAAACACATGAAAAAACTGCTCAACATCCTTAGTCATCAAGGAAATGAAAACGAAAGCTGCAATGAGATACCGCTACTGATAGCACCAAATGTCAAGAATGTAGAGCAACAGAATTCTCACACTTTACTAATGGGAATGTAAAAGTGTACAGCCGCTTTGAAAATTGGTTTCGCAGTTTCTTGTAAGTTAAACACACGTCTACTCTATGACTCAGCTAATACACTTCTGGAAGGAAAAAAAACACTGAACAAGAACAGACTCATGCATGGATGATCATAGTAGTAGTTTTCCTCTTAATCCTGAACATTTCAGGAAGAAAATCAGATTTCAAAGTATTTTACCTTGTTTTCTCTTTTCCCAGCCTTGGCCTTAACCACTAGACTAGGAACAAACCAGAAACAACCCAAATGTCCATCAGCAGAAGAATGAATAAATAAAATCGGTGTATCCATACAATGGAATACTGCTCAGCAATAAAAAACAAAAATTAAAACGCTTCTGATACAATACGTGAATGGGCCTCAATATCATTATACTGAGTAAAAGAAGACAGGGACAAAAGGGTGCACAGTGTATGATTCCATTAGTATGAGTTTCTGAAACAGGCAAGACCAATCAATGGGAAAAGAAATCAGGAAAAGAAATCAGAAATCAGGTGTCTGAGTTGGGAGCACGTGGGGACGGACCACAGTGTCTGTGGAGGTGGGAGCATGTGGGGACCGACCGAGGTGGGGCTTAAGGGATATTTTGCAGGTCATGCAATATTCTGTACTGTTAAAGGGTATGGTTTATACAGATGAATGCAACTGTTGAAGCTCGTCAAGCTATATACTTAAGATCTGTCATTTCACTGTATATAAACTATACTTCAACAAAAATGAGAAAAATTTAAAATAAATCTTTCCGTTAATGTAAATTTTTAAACACACAAGAAAAGTAGAATGTACACTCCATCGTATTTGAGCAGTCATTTGTTAACTTCAAGTACTGGCAAAAAATTGCTTAAGATGCATATCACAACTGATCCCTATACGCTTGTGAGCCAAGAATAATTGTGTTTACTTTCTAATGAAAGGAAGGGAGGTTTTGTTTGTTTGTTTGTTTCTTTGACAGATCTCATGGTTTGAGAGATGGTAGTATCTTCTACCTTCCCAGGGATTTTGATGGAAAATCAAAATTTGATCCACAGAGACCTACTGAAAAAATGTGGTCATTTTAAAATACCAGGAAGGCTTCATTTTTGAAGGACTTATTACCAGTCTGTGTTGCCTCTTAGGAGGAAAACAACCACGATTGATTGATTTATTTTAAAATAAGCTCAATATTTTTTTCATTTTGCCAGCTAAGGAAATATAGTGATAGTTTTTGCTATACTTCTCTCCATTCGTGTTTTGGAAGAGGAATCAATGGAAGGAAGGAAGGAGGTAAATTTACATTACAATGCTGTGCTTACTAATTATTTGCTATGTGATCTTGAATGCATCTCTTAATTTTTCTGACCCTCAGTTTCCACATCAACATGCATGAGAATCTCTATCTCAAAGTATCATAATGGAAATTAAATACCATCTGTGAAATGTCTTGACATATGCCAGGAGCTCACTAAATATTACTGCCTTCCCTGAACTCCTTAATGGAAGACAAGATAGAAGAGCATTTTTTCCTTCATATTTTACAGGTATCTGGACATTCTTTGGGTAACTTACACAAGTCCAATTTGAACTATTTTTCAAGTGAGGTGGGGATGGGTGGATCGAGGTGGGCAAGGGTGGGAAGGCTGAGAGATCTTCACCTTTTATCTCTAAGAACATAGGCAACATTTTATAATAACTAGTGATGAAATACTGCTTATTGTTTGCAGTTTCTATTTCTCTCTATGAAAGAGTATTTGGAAGGCAATTTCTTGTTGTGTGGTGGGGGTTGTTGTTGGTTTTTTTTTCCTTCACTGATCAGTACAGGCTGCAGTGATGATTCTCAAACTCTGAACAATGGTCCCCAGTGTGTGGGCAGGGAGGGCCAGCATATGGAGGCCTCTCACATAGCCAAACACCGGCTCTCTGCCCTTCCTTCAGCTTTGTTTAAAGACAAGATCCGTTTCCTCCTTTGTCATCCCCCACAAGGCCTCCAGACTCCACTGTGAAGCTCAGCCAGATCTCTGTAATAAATTACCTGGGAAGCCACAGCTGAAAAAAGAGAAAAGAACAAGGTGAAGTGTTCTGAAATCTGACTTTCTTCCTGGAGTATTCAGGATTATCTATTCAGAAGGAACAGGATTGCACTAAGGTGTGTGCTAGGTGGTTTGCAGGCTAAAGTTTGTAGAAAAAGTTTGATTGGTTCATTCAAGTCATTATTACAAGTTTTCCGTATTAAGGGTGAAATGCTTCCAAACTTAAATAAAAGAAAATAGATTCAGAGTATTATATAAAATAGTTATATACCATGATGTCAGCCTATACAGGCGAGCCTCATTTTATGTACCTCACTTTATTACACTTTGCAGATACTGCATTTGTTACAAATTGAAGGCCTGTGGCCACCCTGCATCCACCAAGTCTATAGGCACCATTACCCCCACATTTGCTCACTTGTGTCTCTGTGAGCACATTTTTGTGAATTCTCGCAATATTTCAAACTTTTTCATTATTATCATATATGTTATGGTGGTCTGTGATCAGTGATCTTTGATGGTACTATCATGATTGTTTTGGGGCACCGTGAACCATGCCTGTATAAGACAGTGAGCTTAACAGATAAATGTTGTAGGTGGCTGACTGCTCCAGTGATGAGAGTTTCCTCCATCTCTTTCCCTCTCCTTAGGCCTCCCTATTCCCTCAGACACAATATTGAAATTAGGCCAGTTGATAACCCTACAATGGCCTCTAAGTGTTCAAGTGAAAGGAAGAGCTACTGTCTCTCATTTTAAATCAAACACTAGAAATGATTAAGCTTAGTGAGGAAGGCATGGCAAAACCCCAGAGAGGCCAAAAGCTAGGCCTCTTGCACCAATTAGCTAAGTTATAAACGCAAAGGAAAAGTTCTTGAAGGAAATCAAAAGTGCTACCCCAGTGAACACATGAATGATAAGAAAGCGAAATGGCCTCATTGCTGATATGAAGACAGTTTTAACAGTCTGGATAGAAGATCAAACCAGCCACAACACTCCCTTAAGCCAAAGTCTAATCCAGAGCAAGGCCCTAATTTTCCTCAATTCTATGAAGGCTGAGAGAGGTGAGGAAGTTGCAGAAGAAAAATTTTGAAGCTAGCAAACAGAGGTTGGTTCATAACGTTTAAGGCAAGAAGTCATCTCTGTAACATAAAAGTGCAGAGGGATCTAGCTAAGAGAATTCATGGAGGTGGCTACACTAAATAAGAAATTTTCATTGTAGATGAAGACAGCCTTCTATTGGAAGGAAAAGCCATCTAGGATGTATAGCTACAGAGAAGTCACTGCCTGGCTTCAAAGCTTCCAAGGACAGGCTGACTCTCCTGTAAGGGGCTAATGCAGCTGGTGACTTAAATTGAAGCCAGTGCTCATTGACTTTCTGAAAATCCTAGGGCTCTTAAGAATTACTCTCGGGGCACCTGGGTGGCTCAGTTGGTTAAGCATCTGACTTTGGCTCAGGTCATGATCTCGTGATTTGTGAGTTCGAGCCCCATGTTGGGCTCTGTGCTGACAGCTCAGAATCTTAAGCCTGCTTTGGATTCTGTCTCCCTCTCTCTCTGCCCCTCCCCTGCTTTCTCTCTCTCTCTCTCTCTCTCTCTCTCTCTCTTTCTCAAATATAAACATTTAAAAATACATATATATATAAAAAAAGAATTACTCTCAAGCTACTTTCCCTGTGCTCTACACATGGAACACAAAGCCTGGATGACAGCACATCTATTTATAACATGATTACTAAACATTTTAAGCCCAATGTTGAGACCTACTGTTCAGGAAAAAAGATTCTTCTCAAAATATTATCGCTCACTGACAATGCACCTGGTCAGCCGGGAGCTCTGACGGAGATGTACAATAAGGTTAATGTTGTTCTCATGCCTGCTAACCCAACATCCTTTCTGCAGCCCATGGATCAAGCAGTAATTTCAACTCTCAAGTCTTATTATTTAATTCATATTTAAATTCCATAAATTACAGGATGTATAATATAAATTAAATCAGGGCACCTGGGTGGCCCAGCCGGTTAAGCATCCAACTCTTGGTTTCAGCTCAGGTCCCGATCCCATGGTTTGTGAGATCAAGCCTCATATCATGCTCCACGCTGACACAGAGCCTGCCTGGGATTCTCTCTCTCCCTTTCTCTCTGCCCCTTCCCTGTTCACACTCTTTCTCTCTCTCTCCCTTTCTCAAAATAAATAAACTTAAAAATATTATAATATAAATTAAATCAAATGTTACTTAATTCACATTTCATAAGGCTATAGCTGCCATAGACAATGATTCCTCTGATGGCTCTAGGCAAAGTAAACTGAAAACCTCCTGGAAAGAATTCATGACTCTAGATGTCATTAAGAACATTCATGGGCAGAGGTCAAAATACCAACATTAATAGGACTTTGGGAGAAGTGGATTTCAACCCTCAGTGAAGACATTGAGGGGTTCAAGACTTCCGTGGAGGAAGTAAGTGCAGATGTGGTGGAAACAGTGAGAGAACGAGGATTAGAAGTGGAGCCTGAAGATGTGACTGAATTGCTGCAATCTCGTGCTCAAACTTGAATGAATGAGGAGCTGCTTCTTATGAATGAGCACAGAAAGTGGTTTTACAATATGGAATATACTCCAAGTGAAGATGCTGGGAAGACTGTTGAAATGACGGCAAAGGATTTAGAATATTATATAAACTTTGTTGATAAAGTAGCAACAGTATTTGAGAGGATGGACTCCAATTTTGAAAGAAGTTCTATTCTGGGTAAAATGCTATCAAAGCACCTTGCATGCTACAGAGAATCATTCATGAAAGGAAGAGCCAATTGATGAGGCAAACTTCATTGTTGTCTTATTTTAAGAAATTGCTGCAGTTGCCCGAACTTTAGCAACTACCCGTCAGCAGCCATCGACATTGAGGCAAGACCCCCCCACAGCAAAAAGATTATAACTCAGTGAAAGCTTAGATGATGGTTAGCATTTTTTAGCAAGAAAGTATTTTTAACTAAGGTATGTACATTGCTTTTTAGACATAATACTGCCACATACTTAGTAGGCTGCCATATAGTGTAAACATAACTTTTATATGCGTTGGGAAACCAAAAAAGTCAATGGATTCTATGACAATCTTCACCTTATTTCAGTGGTCTGGAATTGAACCTGCAATATCTCTAAGATGTGCCTGTAAGTTGACAAATCTTTACCAGATAGGTAATATTAGTATTCTTCATTTTATAAATGAGGAAAGAAAGGCTTAAAGAGGTTATATGCTTGCTTGATATGAACATATAGATGGTAAGGAATAAAACTGGGTCCTGAATCCTGGCCTTCTAGTTCCAAGTCTTTCCCATTAGATGGGCTGTCCAGGCTGGATACTAGTTTCAATTCTTCTGAAAGTAGTACTAAAAGTTGATGTGGCCAGCAGAAAAGAAAACTTTGGGGCAATGTCTTGTGAAGCACAGACTGTGATAGTGGGGATCCAGAGAACAAGGAGGGAGAGTGGAGGTGTAGGAGGTGAACATGAGATATGGCAGATGACCATCATTACAGCAATCGCTTGCAGGGCTGAGTCAAGAGGTGCCCCTGATAGACTCTCTTGAGTGGGATCCCCTTCCACACATCCCCTTTCTTTTTTTTTTTTTTTAAGTTTATTTATTTATTTTTGAGAGCGAGAGGGAGAGAGCACACATGCATGCACACGCACACACACACACATGCTCATGGGGGTGCAGAGAGAGAGGAAGAGAGAGAGAATCTCAAGCATGCTCCACACTGTCAGTACAGAGCCCAATGTGGGGCTCAAACTCACAAACCATGAGATCACGACCTAAGCTGAGATCAAGCGTCAGGCACTTAACCAACTGAACCACCCAGGCGCCCCATACATCCCCTTTCTGAGATTACATCCTTGCTCCAGATTGGGAACAACCAATGCAGAGGGAAGAACAAAGGACAATAGAAACCCGTATCATTTCCAGAGTGTGTCAAGAGTATCATCCAAATGAGAAAGATATTGATGAATGTACACATAGGACACTACATACTTTTGTTAGATTAAAACCACTGTATTCCATCATGAACAAAGCTTGTTTTACTTTTTTTTTCTTTTGGTCAGCCCCATGTATTTTTGTTAGCAATGTTGACCACTGAAATTATTTTCTTAGAAGAGAATTTTCCAGTAAACCTCCCACATCATTGCAAACTTCCTGTTCCTCTTCTTAGGTCCATCATTACAAGCAGTAGGAGAGCTGATGTTCAGCAGAAAATTAATCTGGCGGGGTGTGTGCTCAACTTGGAAGGGGAGGAAGTTTTTGTTTTGTTTTGTTTTATACAGAACTGCTTTTTACTTGTGGTGTGCCATCTGAAGTTATGGATTATTTTCTGAAGATAGAGACTTTTGGTTTAGCTTAGTTCTTAGAAACTGGAAAATATTCAGTACATGCTATTGAACTGAATGTTTAACATGTACTTCCCCTTAGCCAAATAAAGAATGTTTTATGGGTCACTTTTCATTTTGGATGAGGTTCTAGGAATAGGTAATCTTCGGAAATTGGGAAATTAATTCATGAGAACTGTGGTCCAAGTTTAAATTCTGGGTCCTTAAGCACACTTTAAAAATCAGGGCCTTTGACCCTTTCTTAAGTACAAAGCAAGCACACAGCTAATGTAAACCTCTTCTTAAATCAATGATATGAGGCTTGGCTGCACACTGAAAGCATGTGGGGTGGAATGTGTGGTAAGATTTTTTTTAAAATATTGCTGCCAGACTCAGAAATGTAATTGGTAATCTATAGCCTGGGCTTCAGAGTTTTTAAAAGCTTCCTAGGAAGTTCTAACAGACAGCAAAAGCTGAGCATCATTGTCCTAAATGAATGAACACACTTAATCAGCACCTACTAAGTGTTAGGCACCTGTTATCCTTTATTTTACTAATATGGAAATTAGGATTCAGAGAGATTATGTGCTTGGCATCATAGAGAAGTTAAGTGTTAAAGTTGGAAAGAAAAAAGGTCCTATGACCTCATACTTTTTTTGCCATTTACATTGTAATAAAGAATATGCTAGTGTCTACAGAAGCCAATGTATTGACCTTTGAAATGAAGGCATGATTAAGTGAAGACTAACTCTGTTGAAGATGAAAAGGACAGTCCTTGGGATGCTATGTGAAGCAAGTTTTTAAGCTACATAGAAATAAAATCTGGGTGCATAACCTGTTGGATAGATATTTCCTTATAATTCCACAGTCTATTGTTCAAAACCCGGCAATGTTTCCTATTGAGTTGGAAATTGCAGACTGATGGTAAGGGTCTGATGTTAGTCCTTACTGATTTGGGTATTAGAGACTATTCAGTCATTGAGAAGGAGGACCTGTGTGGCTACAAGAAAGAAAACAGAGGCTGAGCTGTGCACAGAGTAGGACTCACAAAGGCACACTATGACAGTGTCAGTTCATTCACTGTCTCTGTTATAAAGTAGCTGGCTAAAGTGCTGAGATTGTGTCTCAGTTACAGATATCCAAACTACTTAGAAATCCAGGGAACAGCTATTTGGTTAAACTAAGAAAAACAAAACTTCAACCAAACGCAACTGTAATTATGATGGAGAAGCTGAGTGCCTGCTTGAAGGTAGTGTGTGACTTTACTATGTGTGTATGTGTGAGAGCACACACACACACACACACACACACGTACACACGTGCTACTTACATATCTTTTGGTTTGAACAATCCCTTGTTCACAGTGACAGACCTCAGGTGTCTCATCAATGCTTCCTTTTTCTTTCTAAATTTCCCTCCCTTCAAGGTCTCCCCTCCATCCCTCTAAACTGTCCACTGGCTGAGAAACATACGGAATAAGCAGTATTTTGTGAACATTTTAGAGTCCTGTCTGAAGCAGTGAAAACGGTCTATTTCAGAACAAAGAAAAATAAAGACAAAGGCACACAGGAAAGGAAAGTAGACACAAAGAATTAAATTGGCAGGTAGAGGACGTGACAGGCAGTTACTTACTTAAATAGACAGAGATAGAAAAGAACAGACAATATGAGACAGAAGGTGAATGAGACAGAGACAGGGAAACCTCGGAAAGAGAGAACACAAAGAAGCCAAGATGGAAATTCGGGGAGAGTTAGACAGAAACAGAGAGAGAGAGAGACGGCCAGTCAGTAATGGAAAGAGAGAAACAGAGAGAGGCAACAGAGGAAACCAGACAGGAGACAGAGATGGTGAGAGGTGAAGAGATAAAGGAAGAAAGAGACAGACATGTTGAGAGAGAGGAGCACAGAAGACAGATGGAGGTGAACAAGAAGAGGGCGGTGAGCAGAAGGACACAGCCAGGCACATTCTTGTGGAGAAATGAGAAGCCGACTGATTTGCTAGGAGGGACAGCCTTCCCAGTCAGGGCTGTTGGAGGGTATGAGTTTAGTCATGCTAAATAGAAACAGGATTCCTTCCTCCCAAGCTTAGTTCTGCTCCACCGGGAGGGCAGGGGGTGAATACGATTTCTATGCCAGCACTGTGGGCCACAGGAGGACCTCACAGAATTACAGAATGTTGGAACTGAGATCCCCATAGTGGACGTGTGTGGTTTCCTGGCCAACCCCTATCCATTTACGCTTTTCCAGTAAAAGCCTCCAATATTTGTGGGGGAGCCACCCTTTCCCACTTTCAGTCCTCGTGGTTTTTGTGGCAGTGACAGTACCTCCTCACCACGCCAGGGACAGTGTATGACCCAGGCTTGGCATATGGTCCAGAGCATCAGTTTCTTCTGTGGTCAGTGATTGGTTCGAGGACAGGCACATCATTCCAGGGAGGTAAATCAGAGCCAATCGGTCTCATTTGGGGTTTTTCTCTGGGCTCCTGGGTTTGCCCTCAGATCCAGACTTGAACCATGGAGCCATGTTGGCTGGAGCTGCGGCTGCCATCTTGCCAACTTATACAGTCTGGAAATGAAGCCAACACACACAGCAGCAGAGAGTAAAATGAAGAACAACTGGGTTCTTGTGGCCTGTTTTGGACACTGATCAAGCTGTTCTAGAGTCAGAACTATTTCTAGAGCTTTTTTTTTTTTTTTACAAAAGCTAATAGATTACCTTTTTCTTTAAAAGTTTAAAACCATTTGAGTTAGATTTTTTGTCACTTGCATCCACATCCTAGTGATATAATGTCTCGGAGACCATGTATCACCACATTCTACAAAAACTGAGTTTAACTTATCTATGAATTTAGCTAATTAGTGGCAACATATGAAATGAGGTTTTATTCATCATGTACCCCAATGAACACACTCGTTCATTCTCTCCCCCTTATTTTATTTTAAAATTAAGCTATAGGGACCATTTCCAATAAATGTCTTTACTCATGTGATTTCATAAGCTCTAAAAACACCAGCCCTACGCAATAAGCCACCCCTAAGTAATGCTTCCCTTTGTTCAGTGAATTCCCCTGTCTATAATGTTCTTTCTCTCCCTTCCTAGTGATGGTAAGCAGAATAAGACAGATATCACTGATACTTTTATGTGAACTTACCAGACAGAACCTTTACCTTTTAAAGAGAACAGTAAAAAGAACCCAGAGGAATACATTTCTAATGCAGGAATTCCAAATATCATACTATGTGGTTACAGGACATATTTTGGAGTTGCTGAACCATCTTACAATTTTCTGAACTGTCAGCTCTGAGCAGTAGGTCCAATATTTATTTTATAGGATTGTAAATGAAAACTTACTAAAGAACTCTGAAAAACATCTCCCCATGTAACAGGTTTAGAGCAGCGGTTCTCAAACTTCACTGTGCATTAAGTCCCTGGAGACTTGTTAAAACATTCTGTGAGCCCCACCCCTAGAATTCCAGTTTCAGAGGGTGTGGGGCAGGCCTGACGATTTGCATTTTCTAACAAGTTCCCAAGTGAAGCTGATGCTGCAGGTCTGGGAGGCATCATACTTTGAAGAACATATTTAGATTTTAAAATACAGCTCCGAGAGAGCTTGGCCAGGTGACATAAAACCTTGGTAGCACTCTGCCCTAGTCCTAGAAATTAAGTCCCCTTCCCACCACAGCAGAGATACAGGCTACAGTTTGAGGTGCAACCTGGGCAATGGTAGGAGGGGGAGGCCCCTGGTGTCCCACAGGTGAGTGCACTGGTGAATCAGGTACAGGACTACAGCCAGAAGTCCATGAGAGCTAGGATCAGCAAATGCTTATGCGGTAGGAAAACAGTTTTAAAATATGAATTTGGGTGTTTTGTTTTCCTGTTCTGATAATTTCTATTACTCCCAGGAACTTCCCCTCCCTAGTCTTCTCACCCCCCCCCCCCCCCCCCGTTCTAGGCAACAAGTTAGAAATGTTCTACTCTCATTGCCCCCAAGGAATGATGTAATACAAGAAAGAAGTCTGTTTCCTGGCTTTTGTGTATCTAGGTACATAAGCAAGCCAGTGCAGGTGCACAGGACACGGTGCTCAGAATGGCCTGGCACTTGGGTTTAATGCTCTGCAGTGGCTGTTTTGTAATTCTTAACAGCTTTAACTTTGGATGAATGATTCATAAAGATGGGTGCTACAGGGCAATGGAGCATGCACCTGGGGTTTGGAGCCTTGGCTCACATGTGATCCTGCTTCCAGCTGTCTCCTAGGTTGAGTTCCCCACCACTCACTCCCTGGTCCCCTGGTACCATAGGTGGCCCTGCTTGGTTTCCTTCCATACCTGGCATGGGCCTGAGTACAGGTGCAGAGAAGAGGAGAGGGTATCAGGCCCTGGTGCACACATCTCAAGGCATCTGAAAGTGAGAATCAAGGCAGATGCATTTGGCCTCAGGTGGTAGGTTCCACAGCCATTGGGTGGGCAATTCAGTGTGGTCTCTGGTCCACCCCCAGACCAGGCATGGGGGCATATGTATGTATGTGTGTATGGCACGTATGTGTGGCATAAGGATTGCAATTCCTTTGGGATCATCTGTCTGCTGTGGGTTGGTGCTGTGGGCCCATGGGAGGGGGAGGTTTACTTTCCCCACGCCCACCCAGCTTTATGTTTTTATCTTGCATTGGGTCCAGCAAATGATGTAGGCAGCCAGCGCATGGGCTTTGAAATAGGCCCCAGACATCTTTGGACCCCAGAATATTTGAGATGTGATGAAGGCCATTGATAGCCCCATGGAGGTTTTCACTTACTTTCCCTAGCATTGTGTGGAAAGAGAAGACCCATCCTTCGTACCTCAAAGTAGTAAAGAATTGAGCTGAGAGCAAGCTGGAGCTGGAGGACTTGGGTCAAGGATGACTTAGCAGTGACCCACATAGTCCAAAGGACAAGCAAGAGCAGGTGAAGTTCAGGGGATGCCAGCAAGGATAGATAGTGACCTAGACTAGGGGTGTGTGTTGTGTGTGTGTATAAATCCCACACTGACAAGTGGGATCAGATGAGATGGAGGTTTGAAGTAGAAAATAAGTGGCTTACAAAAAAAAAATTAAGTATTTTGCGTTCCTGAATTTGCAGATTGATGTTTATATATACTATACTTGCCCCCAAAATGGGAAAAGGAATTTGTAGATGCATGGAGTTAAGACCATGCAAGGAAATAAGTCACTTACAAGGCTGAGAGCTGGGACAGACTGGTCAGGCCTGGCAAGAAACTGCCATTCAGAGACTCTAAGAAGAGAACTCTGAAAGTCGCCTACAACAGCCAAATTGTCCTGGGTCAAGAAGCATAAGGACTGAGGCTGGTCAGAGGAAACCCACCTAAAAAGCGGTATCAAGGCAAAGGTTCCTTGTAAGAGAGCTGTTTAAATTGCCCATTGAAATATTTTGTTCTCTTATGGACACATGTTCCTCATGCACTTTGAGAGAACACTTTCTTCAAAGCAACTTAGTTAAAGTGGTGGGGTGGAGGGAATGCTGGTGGCTAGTGGCACTGTCTGGGTGCAAGGGAAGAACAATACTTGATGAAAATTAACAGGAACTGAGTCTCAGAAAGACTGAAAAGAGCAAAGTAATTGAGAAGCCTGATTTCTTTATTGCGAAGGTATTTTTGGATGTTTCTTTTTTTTTAAACTGATCTCTTCTAGTTTTTCTCTGACAAACACAATTTACTTGAGCAGTTTTACAAGTGGGGAATCCTCTAAAATGAAAGAAAATTTGGAGACTCACAACACTTGTGGGAAAGATGCACTTATGATTCTAATCTGCATTTCTCTGCATTTGGGAGGAGAGGAGAAATAAAGGAAGAAAAAAAAACCCCAAATGGATAGTTTTATTCTTCTTTCTATTAGCTAAATCCATACATAAAAACCAGAAAGGAGTGGAGGCAAGGAGGTCCCCCACAGGAGGCCAGGTCTTTAGAGGACAAAAGTGCACCCATAGGAGTCCTTCTCAAGGAGCTACCTAAGAATCATAGCTGACTTGGAGGATATACCACAGCAGGTTACTGGGCCTCTGGGACTGTGCTGGTGGGGGCAAGGAATGGATTCTGTGGCTAAACTAGTCCCATGTCAACAAAAATTCTTGTACAACCAAAGATGTTCCAGGTTTCAGTAAATAATACAAATCTCATATAAAACCAAAACCAACACTGTCAAAAGAATATGAATAATTCCCTGGAGCCCCTTGGAACTGGATTTGACTTATGAAAGTTTTTTTTAAGGTATTATTTTTAAGTAGTCTCTACTCCTAATGTAGGATTCAAACTCACAACCCCAAGATCAAGAGTCTCAGGTCTACTGACTGAGCCAGCCAGGAATTCCTGCCCCCACCACTTTTTTTTTTTTTAAAGATTTTATTTGGAAGGTTTTAACTTGTGCATTCGATGCCAAATCTGCCATAAGAGAGACCTCCTGATATGGATGAAATTCATACCAGTGACAAACCAGGACAGAAAAAAAGCATTCAAAAAGTCAAAGCACCCAGAGGGAACAAAAAGGAAGCAGAGAAAAAGCAGACGCAGAGAGAAATGGCATTCAATAACTCAGAGCAGGTAACTGATTCATTCTTATGGAATCAGTGAAAAAACGTTCTGCAGAAGGGGGCCAAGTCCCTGATACATTTAAAAGAGCATGCACCCCGCTTGGCTAGCTGCCCTTCTCCATGGTGTGGCCTCTGTTAAGAGAATTGGATCCTGGTTCTCAGAAGCTTGTGTTTCTTTTCTGTCAGGGATCCTGTTTAGCTCACGATGGGAATTTTGTCCCTGTCAGCATCAGTTTTCAAAATTCCTCACACTGACACAAAATTAAAAGGGAGGCAGAGTCCCTTTGGGATGTTTTATATCATGAATCATCAGTCCCTTCCTGACTCTCCTGGGAATCCCATCCACACACAGAGGTCCCATTGACTCCTGTGGTCCCTGTCAAAGCCAAATTCAAGAATGGAAAAGATGAGCTGGAGTTGATTTCATGTTGGACTCATCAGCTGAGTTCTGTCACAGGCAGGGGTCACAGCAGCTTAAGATTAAAGAGCCTGCTATTCAAACACTTGGAGGTTTCTAGCATTCTGATTGTAAATGGATCCCATAATTTACATGCGGACTATTTAGAAGGAGATGAATGAACAACAGAGCTCTGCACTGTTCTTTTTAAACATACAGTTCGGCCTGTTTGGGTGGTAGCTAGACTGTAAATATGTGCCACTGAAGGAAGTGCTTTCCCAGTTTTGTCTTATTTCATTTTAATCCTAGAACAGGCAAGGGAGGAACAAGGTTTAAGAAAGTACATTCAAACTTATACAACCCAAAGCCTTTTCAGAGACATAGAAACTTTAGGTTTTTGAAATACTTAATTGATTTAAAGATTAAACAAGAAAAAAAATTTTATTAATTTAGTTTAGATCCTCTCTGCACAGGATTGCATACTCTCCCAGGAAGAGAATAGAGGAAAACTGACCATGGTGTAGATATCAGAGATTTGTCATTGGAAACATGAGGATTTCTGTGCTATTTTTAAGTAAATCATATGACTTTGATTTGTTTACTCATGCATTCATTCATTCATTCATCCATCCATACATTGTGGTTATTCAATGAACATCTGTTAAGTCCCTTCCATGTATGAGGCACTGTGCTAGGCACAGGGTGAATAACATGAAATCAGATAGATTCCAGGGTTCCATGTAAAATGGAATAAGATGGAGAACCTAACCTTGTCCCTCCCACTGAATGCAGCTATAAAACCTGACAGAACACATGGAGCCGGTATGTAGTAGGAAAAGTAAATAGTAGCAGGTAGCTTGGGGGAAAAGATGGGAATCTGAAGTACGACTCAGCTGGTGGTGAGCTTACCACTTTTCTCCCTCTGATACCCCTGGCCTAGATTCAAGGCAGCCTAAAACCTAGAGGTGAGCCTTGGCAAGGAAAGAGAGAGCTGCAGGAAAGGCCCTTTTGTTTTGACATGAGCAGTGGGAAAAGGATCTCCCAACCTTCAGAGCAATGGAAGAAATTTCCCATTTCCTTTCTTCCTTTTTCTTTTCCTTAATCTCTCAAAAGCCCCAGCCTGTGATTAAAACTCTGAGGAAGGTTCCTTTCTCTCTGATTGCAAGAACTGTGGCCCAAGAAGAGTGCTGCTTTCTTCCCCTCTCTGTCTTCCTGCCTCTTGGCCGCTATAATGAAGAGTCTGACTCTATTTTTGATGTTTGACTGCTGACAGCATTCAAGTCTCACCACTCCCCCTTCCCTTTCTGCCCCACATCTGGGCAAAGAGGCGAGAAGGCTCAGTTGCTCCTTTATCACCAGTGGGAACTTCAGACCATGGAGCTCCAAACTGTATGCAGGACGTTCGCCCCAGCTGCACCCCTTGGCCATGAAAAACACCAAGCCTGTCCCCATTCCTGGCTTTTTCAAGCCATTTTCAGACCAGCTTGGGAGCCTTCTGCTCTCTCCAGAAAGTTCCATGATATAATAACCCTTTCCATGCTTCCTTATTGCATGTATGGCATCATTGATCTTAATACCCAAATAAAAAATTCTTTTTGGCACAGCGCAGAGTGGGGGAGGTTCATCCCATTTTTGCTGAATGAAAACATCCCCAGATATGGGCACTTATAGGAAATGCACAGCAGGTGAGGACCAAAAAGGGACACTTCAGGGAACCAGAAAGCACCAGGGATATCTCAGAGACAAGGCAGCTGGGGGAAATGGTCAAATCGTTTAAGAACTTGGGCTTATTCCCAGGCTGTGCATGCATTTGACCATAAAGAGTGTATGCATCCTAGACTTGACATGAACCATGAGAGCAATCACTGCCCAGGTGGTCAGACTGGCCGCTAGGTGGCATACATATCAGATGGATCCCAACAGCACTGCAAAGGCTTTGAAAACATCTGACTTTGAAACCACAACCCACAGAATGTTGGTCAGAACTTGCAGTCTAAAACGAACTGGGTTGAGGGGCACACGGGTGGCTCAGCTGGTTGGATGTCCGACTTCAGCTCAGGTCATGATCTCACAGTTCATGGGTTTGAGCCCACATCGGGCTCTGTGCTAACAGCTCAGAGCCTGGAGCCTGCTTCAGATTCTGTGTGTGTGTCTCTCTCTCTGCCCCCCACCCCCCCACCACTTGCACTCTGTCTCTCAAAAATAAATAAACATTAAAAAAAGGTATTTAAAACCAACTGGGGTGAGGCAAGGGAATTAAAAGCGAAAATGAACTATTAGGACCTCATCAAGATAAAAAGCTTCTGCACTGCAAAGGAAACAATCAACAAAACTAAAAGGCAACAGATGGAATAGGAAAAGATATTTGCAAATGACATACAGATAAAGGGCTAGTATCCAAAATCTATAAAGAACTCACCAAACTCCACACACAAAAAAACAAATAATCCAGTGAAGAAATGGGCAGAAGACATGAATAGACACTTTTCTAAAGAAGACATCCAGATGGCCAACAGGCACATGAAAAGATGCTCGACGTCACTGCTCATCAGGGAAATACAAATCAAAACCACACTGCGATACCACCTCATGCCCATCAGAGTGGCTATAGATGCTGGAGAGGATGTGGAGAAATGGGAACCCTCTCGCACTGTTGGTGGGAATGCAAACTGGTGCAGCTGTTCCAGAAAACAATGTGGAGCTTCCTCAAAAAATTAAAAACAGATCTACCCCAGCAATAGCACTGCTAGGAATTTACCCAAGGGATACAGGAGTACTGGTGCATAGGGGCATTTGTACCCCAATGTTTATAGCAACACTTTCAACAATAGCCAAATTATGGAAAGAGCCTAAATGTTCGTCAACTGACAAATGGATAAAGAAGATGTGGTTTATATATACAATGGAATACTACTTGGCAATGAGAAAGAATGAAATCTGGCCATTTGTAGCAACGTGGATGGAACTGGAAAGTGTTATGCTAAGTGAAATAGTCAGGCAGAGAAAGACAGATACCACATGTTTTCACTCATATGTGGATCCTGAGAAACCCAACAGAAGACCAGGGGGGAGGAGAAGGGGGGAAGTTACAGAGAGGGAAGGAGGCAAATCATAAGAGACTCTTAAATACTGAGAATAAACTGAGGGTTGATGGGGGTGGGGGGGAGGGGAAAGTGGGTGATGGGCACTGAGGAGGGAACCTGCTGGGATGAGCACTGGGTGTTGTATGGAAACCAATTTGACAATAAATTTCATATTAAAAAAATAAAATAAAACCAGTTGGGTTGATTGCCTGCTGAAACAAAGAATGTCAACATTCCACAGAGTCTAATAAAATAATCTCCAAAATATCTAGGATACAACCCAAAATTATGCAGCATGCCAAGAACTAGGAAAATCTAAGCTCTAATAAGTAGAGTTGCTTACAAGAAGTACACAATCTAGTGCAGGAGACAGAATCATAAATGGATAATGACATAACCTTTAGTACTTATGCTGTAAGAGATATGGATAGGAAAATGTGGGAGCATAGAAGTATATCTAACCCAATCTGAAGAGTGGAGAATCAGGAAGTTGGGATCAGTTTCCTAAGAACAGATATTGTAAAGTCTGAAACATTAAGTATACAAAGAGAAGTTAGGTGAAGAAGTAGAAAGTATTCACACCTAAGTAAGGGGCAGGAAGAACAAAGACAGATGGACAGGTGGGCATGGAGAACTACAAACAGTTCTACTTTGTTGGGGCACTAGCTTCCAGGCACGGGGAGAGAAAAGGATGGTGGAATGTCCAGGACCAGGCCATGGAAGGCTTCAAATACCATCATATATCACATTTAACCCTATCACTCATCCTATCTGTTCTCAGTTCTGTCAACATTAACACATTAACAACATAATGAAATCATGGAAATCATGACCATTACCCTCTGGGTCTTGACTTCTTGTGGTCAAAACTATTGTTGTGCACCAATGATATGTCTGGTCATCCGTTTGCCAGCCTCCCTTAAAATTAGGTTGGCTGTATTACCAATTCTGCTTAATGGATGTAAGTGAAAGTGACACATGAAACACTCAGGGCTGATATCTAAACTATCCAGGTGCCTTTCCTGAACTCTCCCTCCTTTCATGTAGATCTTAGAGGCCATGTGTTTGAGGGCCATGCAACAAGATGGAAGGAACTTGGGTCACTGGGTCATCACTTGGAGGAGAGCCACTTCAGGAACATTCAAAAAGGAGTTTGCACAAGGGAACAATAAGCTTTTCTTGTGTGAAGCCACTGAGATTTCATAGTTTATTAGTGCATCATAGTCCAGCCTCACTAATACAGTTTCTCCATCTCTTTATCAAAAGCATGAGAAACCTCCTTCCAAAGCCTCTCCCAGCTCCATAAATCTAACTTTATCTAGAGAAGGTTCTTGTCTAGTCATCTGGCTGCTTCTTGCTGCTTTGGCCAAATTTCTTGGGATCAGTCCTGCCTATGTTCTCCCTCTGTAGGACACTTCCGTATATTACCTTGGAGAAGGGTCATCATGTCAGAGAGTCAGGATCGGACTCTCAAAGCTCACCTAGAGTAACTTACTTCCTAGTACCTGACTCACCTTTCCAATAGCCCTGCTATGTGGTGGTCTCAGGTCTGGTTGAAAACTTTCAGCCACTGGAATTCACTGCTCTGACTATACAAAAATTCTTCCTCCCTCTACATTTTAAATAAGAAATACACTGCCCATAATTCATAATCCCCTTGGATTGTACTTAATATACTCACTTAATTTTTCAAATGAATGAGTAGTAACTCCATTCAAATGAATGAGCTATAATTCCATTTGGGACATCTGAACCTTTTCCTGACCTCCTCCCATTATGGCAATACATCTTTTTTTTCTCTACACAATGAACTATTTCTTTGGTGAACTTGTATGGCCTGTATGTGACAGTGCAGAAATTATCCCTATATTCATCAACTCCGTGCACCCACAAGTAGAGAGATCTTTGAGAGGATCTTGTCTGTAATGTCACAGACCAGATCTGATATGCAGCAGTTTTACAGTTCAAATCTTGGGAAGCGCTAAGTCTAAGTCTACCTATATGTCTATGTGGTATCTCTGAAACCATGAATATCTATTAACAAGTCAACACAACTAAACAAGAAAACAGAAATGAACATCCTCATCTGGCTGGAACATCTCTCTACAGAGTGGGAGAAAACATTTGCAAACCACATATATGAATATATAAGGAATTCTGAACTCACAACAGTAAAAAAATAAATAATACAAGTAGAAAATGGATAAAAGACATGAAAAGACATTTTGCCAAATGGTAGCACAAAAGCACATGAAAAGACAGTCAACATCACTCACCTTTAGGGAAATGCAAATTAAAACCACACCGTGACAGCACTATACCTCTATCAGAAAGATTAAAATATAAAAGAGAGACAAGGCACCAATGCTGGGGTGCCTACATAGCTCAGTTGGTTGAGCGTCCAACTTCGGCTCAGGTCATGATCTCGTGGTTCATGGGTTCAAGCCCCGCGTCGGGCTCTGTGCTGACAGCTCAGAGCCTGGAGCCCACTTCGGATTTTGTGTCTCCCTCTCTCTCTACCCCTCCCCCACTTGTGCGCTGTCTCTCTCTGTTTCTCAAAAATGAATAAATGTAAAAAAATTTTTTTTAATTTAAAAAAAAAGAGAGAGACAATGCTAAATGCTGGCAAGGATGCAGAGAAATTGGATTGCTCATACACTGTTGGTAGGAATATAAAATGGGATGGCCACTCCAAAAAATAGCTCAGCATTTTTTTAAAAGCCAAACATACACCTATCATACAATCCAACAATTCTACTCCTGGGCGTTTTCCCCAGAGAAGTGACAATACGTGTTCACATAATAATATGTAGATGAAGTCTTATATCAGTTTATTACTAACTTTCAGCCAAAACCTGAAAGCAATCCAGATGGGTGAACAAAGTATGGTACGTCCATACCATGTACTGTCACTCAGGAATACAAAGGAACTAGCTAGGGATACAGGCAACAACCAGGATCAATCTCCAGATAATTACACTGAGTGAAAAAAACTAATCCCCAAAGGTTACATATATATGATTCCATTTATATAATATTCTCAAAATAACAAAAGTATAGAAATGGAGTACAGATTAGTGGCTGCCAGAAGTTACAAGCGGTTAGAGTGGGCAGGGAAGTGGGTGTGATAATAAAAGCCAACATGAGGGAGGGATCCTTGTTGTGATGAATGTTCTGTGCCTTGGCTATATCAATGTCAATACCTGGTTGTGATATTTTATTATAGTTGTGGAAAATGTTACCATAAGCGGAAACTGAGTAAAGAATACAAGGAATCTCCGTATTATTTCTTACAAGTGCATATAAATCTAAAATTATTTATAATTATAAAAAGATTAGATTAAAAAAAAAACCCATTTCCCATTTCTGGGTTGCAGCCCATACCGGGTAAATTACAATAGCTAGAGATGGGAGCCAGGCATTGGTAATTTTTAAAGATGCCCAGGTGGTTCCCATGGGCAGCATTTTTGAAAACCACTGAATTAAACATCTCAGAAGCCTCCAAGGAAATATTTAAGAAAAATGAGGAAAAAACGTTTTCTTAAAGTTCTGTCTGTAGGTACATCTTTGCAAAAGGGAACTACAGAGAAGCATCCTGTAACATTCTGGCTACAGGCCCAGGCAATATGAGGGAGAGGTCTTGACCATTACTTTCCTTAAGAAAGAGAGTAAGCGGGGGGTGAGTGCAGAGAATCTTAAGCAGGCTCCACGTTGAGCACGGAGCCTGATGCAGGGCTCAATCCCATGACCTTGGGATCATGACCTGAGCCAAAATCAGATGCTCAATCAACTGGGCCATCCAGGAGCCCCAGCCTTGGCTATTTCTTATTCATCTGGCAGGCTGCTGGGGCCTTGAAGCTTCACTAATTGAACTTAAGCTTAACAGCCAGCCAACATGATCAACCACTTTGCTCACTGAAATCATTTACCAAAATTTTTTAAAAGTCATTTCATAGGGCACCTGGGTGACTGTTGGTTGAGCATCCAACTCTTGATTTTGGCTCAGGTCATGATCCCACAGTCGTGGGATTGAGCCCCACATCCAGCTCCATGCTCTCTCTCTCTCCCCCCCCAACCCCCACTCATGCTCTTTCTGTCTCTCTAAAAAAAATAAAAAGTCATTTCATAAATAATGAAACTTCTCTCTCTCCAACTTCATCCCAATAATCTTCATTAAATCTAACCTGGTGGTGAGATACACAAATGCTACTAAGTGTTCCAGAGCCTGCCTAAGGTAATACAGGTGTGTTGTTATTTTTTTAAATGTTCATTTATTTCTGAGAGAGAGACAGAGAGAGAGAGAGAGAGAGAGAGAGAGAATCTCAAGCAGGCTCCAGGCTGTTCAGTTCAGAGCCTGACATGAGGCTTGAACTCACAAACTGTGAGATCATGACCTGAGCCAAAATCAAAACTTAGATTCTTAACTGACTGAGCCACCCAGGCATCAGGTGTGTTGTTATTTTTAAAGTAACATTCTATCCACACCTGATTTTAATTTCAGCTCTTTTAATATTCATTGTCATTCTTTCCAAGAAATTTGTTGGAGATACTACTCCAACTAAACTTGCAATAGCAATTTGCCTCTTAGACTGAACTGTAAGGACAGAGAAAGGGACTGAATGTTTCCTCTCATTAAATTTGGACCCAATTTCACCTTTACAGTCAGCTTCACTGCCCTGCTGAGAGGATTTTTAGAATGCCCCTCAATTGCATGTCTTCAAGTATTATCATGCCCTATTTTTCAGCCTACACCTTCTCTTAGGTCTTTTTCTTTTAAATTAAAAACACTGTTTAAGCAACATTAATGTAATGAGAAAAACTAGCCTTATCAGACAAGATAATCTGCTTTTCCTCAAAGATGCCGTTTTTATTGCATTAAGCGTTGTCTGCTCAAAGAGATCTAAGGAAGCTGAATGGATTAACCCTGTGTGTACATCAAGTTCTCTTTCTCATCAACCCAATTTTCTATTTTGATTTTTACACTTCAAGTATCACAAACAGTAGTAGCTCCATGGGGACTAACAGAACAGGAAAAATTGAGCTATCTTTAATTTTTGCTTTTTTAAAAAATTTATTTCTAAGAAATCCCTTTTGGAGGGGTGCCTGGGTGGATCAATTGGTTGAGCATCCAACTTTTGATTTCAGCTCAGGTCATGATCCCAGGGTTGTAGGACTGAGCCCCATGTTGGGGTCTGCACTGAGAGTGGGGCCTTTGAGATTCTCTCCCTTTCTTCCTCTGCTCCTATCTCTCTCTCTCTAAAGAAGAAGGAGGTACAAAATTGGTAACCCCCTAGGCAGTTTGATCAAAAACAAAAAGGAAAGCACCCAAATAAATAAAATCAAGAATGTGGGGCGCCTGGGTGGCTCAGTCGGTTAAGCGTCCGACTTCGGCTCAGGTCACGATCTCACGGTTCGTGAGTTCGAGACCCGCGTCGGGCTCTGTGCTGACAGCTCAGAGCCTGGAGCCTGCTTCAGATTCTGTGTCTCCCTCTCTCTCTCTGACCCTCTCCCATTCATGCTCTCTCTCTCTGTCTCAAAAGTAAATAAACGTTAAAAAAAAATTAAAAAAAAAAAGAATGAAGGAGGAGCGGTCACAACCAACACATCAGAAATACAAACAATAACAAGAGAATATTATAAGCAATTATATGCCAATAAAATGGGCAATCTGGAAGAAATGTAAAAATTCCCAGAAACACATAAACTACCAAAATTGAAACAGGAAGAAATAGAAAATTTGAACAGACCCATAACCCATAAAGAAATCGAATTAGTAATCAAAAATCTTCCAACAAAACAAGAGTCCAGGGCCAGATGGCTTTCCAGGGGAATTCTACCAAACATTTAAGGAAGAGTTAACACCTATTCTCTTGAAGCTGTTCCAAAAAATAGAAATGGAAGGAAAACTTCCAAACTCTTACTAGGAAGCCAGCATTACCTTGATTCCAAAACCAGACAAAGACACACTAAAAAGGAGAACTATAGACTAATTTCCCTGATGAACATGGATGCAAAAATCCTCAACAAGATACTAGCCTACCAGATCCAACAATACATTAAAAGAATTATTCACCACGACCAAGTGGAATTTATACCTGGGATGCAGGCCTGGTTCAATATCCACAAAACAATCAATGTGATTCATCACATCAATAAAAGACAGGACAATAACCACATGATCCTCTCAATAGATGCAGAGAAAGCATTTGACAAAATACAGCATCCTTTCTTGATAAAAACCCTCAAGAAAGTAGGGATAGAAGGATCATGTCTTGAGATCAAAAAAGCCATATATGAAAGACCCAACGCTAATATCATCAATGGAGAAAAACTGAGAGCTTTCCCGCTAAGGTCAGGAAAAAGACAGGGATGTCCACTCTCGCCACTGTTATTCAACATAGTATTGGAAGCCTTAGCCTCAGCAATCAGACAACATAAAGGCGTAAAAGTCATCCAAATCGGCCAGGAGAAGGTCAAACTTTTTTTACTCTTCACAGATGACATGATACTCTATATGGAACACCCAAAAGATTCCATCAAAAAACTGCTAGAACTGATCCATGAATTCAGCAAAGTCATAGGATATAAAATCAATGCTCAGAAATCAGTTGCATTCCTATACACCAACAAGAAGCAACAGAAAGAGAAATCAAGGAATTGATCCCATTTACAATTGCACCAAAACCCATAAAATACCTAGGAATAAATCTAAACAAAGAGGTGAAAAACCTATACACTGAAAACTATAGAAAGCTTATGAAAGAAATTGAAGAAGACACAAAAAAATGGAAAAATATTCCATGCTCCTGGATAGGAAGAACAAATATTGTTAAAATATCAATACTACCCAAAAGCAATCTATGTATTCAATGCAATCCCTATCAAAATAACACCAGAATTCTTCACAGAATCTTCACAGAATTCTTCACAATACTAAAAGTTGTATGGAACCAGAAAAGATCCCGAATAGCCAAAGCAATCTTGAAAAAGAAAACCAAAGCTGGAGGCATCACAATCCTGGACTCCAACCTGTATTACAAAAGCTGTAATCATCAAGACAGTATGATAACTGGCACAAGAACAGACACTCAGATCAATGGAACAGAACAGAGAACCCAGAAATGGACCCACAAACGGATGGTCAACTAATCTTTGACAAAGCAGGAAAGACTATCTAATAGAATAAAGGCAGTCTCTCCAGCAAATGGTGCTCCTGGGAAAACTGGAAAGCTTCTGCACAGTGAAGGAAACAATCAGCAAAACTAAAAGGAAACCGATGGAATGGGAGAAGATATTTGCAAATGACCTATCAGATAAAGGGTTAGTATCCAAAATCTATAAAGAACTTCTTGAACTCAACACCCAAACAACAAATAATCCAGTGAAGAAATGGGCAAAAGACATGAATAGACACTTCTCCAAAGAAGACATCCAGATGGCCAACGGATACATGAAAAAATGCTCAACATCACTCATCATCAGGGAAATACAAATCAAAACCACAATGAGATACCACCTCACACCTGTCAGAAGGGCTACAATTACAATTAACAACAGTTGGCCAAGGATACAGAGAAAGAGGATCTCTTTTGCATTGCTGGTGGGAATGCAAACTGGTGCAGCCACTCTGGAAAACAGTATAGAGGTTCCTCAAAAAATAAAAAATAGAACTACTCTACGACCCAGGAATTGCACTACTAGGTATTTATCCAGGGGATACAGGTGTGCTGCTTCGAAGGATGTTTATAGGAGCACTATCAACAATAGCCAAAGTATGGAAAGAGCTCAAACGTCCATTGATGGATGAATGAATAAAGATGTAGTATATATATACAATGGAGTATTACTCGGCAATCAAAAAGAGTGAAATCTTGCTATTTGCAACTACATGGATGGAACTGGAGGGTATTATGCTAAGTGACATTAGTCAGTCAAAGACAAATATCACATGACTTCACTCATGTGAGAAATTTAAGATACAAAACAGATGGACACAAGGGAAGGGAACCAAAAACAATATAAAACAGGGAGGGGGACAAAACATAAGAGACTCTTAAATATAGAGAACAAACAGAGGGTTGCTGGAGGGGTTGTGGGAGGGGGGATGGGCTAAATGGGTAAGGGACATTAAGGAATCTACCCCTGAAATCTGTTGCACCATATGCTGACTAACTTGGATGTAAATTAAAAAATAAATAAATTATTAATAAAAAAGAGGAGGAGGAGGAGGAGAAAGAAGAAGAAAGAAGAAAGAGAAGAAGAAGGGGAAATAAATCTCTTTTGGAAAAATTGCAGTTAGGCACATATGCTAGTGAATGTATGTAAATCCATTTTGCCATAGAAACAAACATAATTCTTTTACAGTTAAGCAAAACACAAGAGTGAAGAGTCATTTCATTCAAGACAGAGGCTCTGCTGGATTTAAGTATACACAGACACATAGCATTAAACTTAGTTGAGGACGACCAATGAAAAACAAGCTGTGCACAAAGATTACCTCTCACCCATAAAGTAAAGTTTCCACACAGCAACATCTGCAGGCTGCACAGTCCAGATGATTTAAATAGAAGACTCAGAGGCAGGAAACCATACTCCGCCCTGGCTCTTTGTGAACAGAACTTGTTGCAGAACCAATTCACTCTGCTTCAAATTCACAATTCTCCAGGCCCAACTGAGTACCATTCTTTGATTCTCCCAAGGCATGGAGCCCTTTCCCCACCAAGGGTCTTTGCTCAGACCATTCCTGCTGCCCCCAGTGTGGTTCCCCTGACTCCTTGCCCACTGGCTCCCTCTCAGACTTCATGTTTCAATTAAAATAATATCCCTTCCCATCCCCCTCATTCCAGAGTCAGTTTCTGACTCGGAACCCCGTTTATTTTTGAGTCCTACTCTAGGGCTTGCCCTCTAATAGATAATAACTATTTGCAAAATGAATAAACGCTTCCTCTGAAAAATTAATAATTAATTAAAGCTTCCTCCTGCTGAAAAAGTAGATATCACAGCATTAAGAGAATTTTAGTGACTAACAAAAAATGACTATGTTTTTTAAACACACATACACACCCATATGATAATCAAACACAGAGAATGTAATGATTATAGCTCAAGCCGTTGAGGATCAGAGACTGGAGCATTACTTGGGTAGAATTTTAAGCAGGTGCCACACCCAAGCAGGCTGCGACCCAGATCTGACTACTGTTTCACAATTGTTCCCTCCTCTGAACACTTAATATGCATCTATGAATATGCATTCATCCATTGATAGGTGCAATCTTACCAACCTCTTAAAGTATATTTTAAGCTCTTGGAAACCAAGGACCACTCTTTGAGTAAGAATAGCAAACACTTGAGTATTTCCTGTGTGCTAGTCATAATGTTATGTGCTTTTCTGTATTAATAATATACACGATGGGAGTCATGATTCGAACCCAGGCAGAATGACTGCAGAGCCTACATGCACACTTTCCTTAAACCTGGATCTGACACTGCTCAGCTGTTTACATGACCTTTAGCAAGTTGCCTCAGTTTCCTCCTCTGTACACAATGGGGATGATACCGTATTACCTCAGAGGGTTGTTGTGAAGATTAAAGTTGATACCTGTAAAATGCTGGGAAGGTGGCTGGCACACAACAGGAACTAATTAAATATTAGCTGTTGTTATTATTATTGTTTATAGGAAAGTCCCCAACCCTGAGAAACCCCTCAGTCCCTTTTTCACACGGGAAGTCCTGCATCCTTGGCAAAAGTTCAGAATGGGTCCAAATGGCAGGCTTAGGACAGGAAGTTGGCCAGTGCCCTGTGGTCACTCTCCACTGCCCCGGCTCGCTGTCAGAGCCCACCTCAAAACTCCCCCTATGTCCTATAATTGACCTCTCCTCCTCACACACCAACAATATTAAGGCAACTGTACTCCTTAGCCAACAGACTGTAATGCATTAATCGTATACCTTTCTCGTACGTTTTTCTACGTAACCCATCGTCCTGTTTTCCCCATTTACCGTTCAGTTTCATAACCATCCCTGTTTTCTTAAGAGCAAAACTATTTGATGTTTGAGAACTCTGACCAGGCTAAAACAACCCGCCTACCGGAATGAAACGAGGGCATTTGTGCCCCCTGCTGCCTTTTCATCGGAAAGGCAGTTAAATTTTGCTTATCGAGGTCTAAACAGAAACCGGTATACCGAAGTTTGAAATTAGATTCACGTCTTCTTTTATGGAATTTCCAGGCTTGAATTTCAGTTGTTTGCTTTGCCGTTGCAAAAGCGGATTTTTACTTAATTATACTTTCCTCATGTATCTGCCTTCTTTGAATTGGCCTGTGGATGTTCTGCTTTAGGGATTTGAACCGGTTTTTGTCTTACTCTTGCCTGTTTTCACTCCGGTGAAGCCCTGAGACCGGCGCGCAGGGGCGAAAGGCTACCACTTCAGCCGGTGGAGGGTGCGCCCGGGCGCTCCAGCGATTTGGGACACACTTCAGTTCCGTCTCCACCTCGGGGGCCCTCTGCGGCAGCGTTTGGACACCGCAGTTTTAGAGCGCGCGCCGTTGAGGCCAATTGGACGCCGGCGCACAGTTGAGTGTCAGGTGGGTTCAGCCAATGAGCATGCAGTTTGGCAGAGGTGGGTCCGCCCTCCCCGCCCGCTAGTCCTCGCCCTCCCTTCCCCCACCCCACCCCCACCCCGAGTCCAGAGTCCCGGGTCCCGGAACGTGAGCATTAAGTCAAGCGGAGGCTCCGGCAAAGCCACCATGGTCCGGGCTGGGGCCGGGGCGAGCAAGCGGGCTGCGCGGCGTTCCTGGCGGTTAGGGGAGCGGCCGGGTCCGCCCAGTATGTCGGAAACAGGTGAGGGCGAGCCTCCCGTGGGAACCACCTGCCCGGCAGAGAACCAACACGAGGCTGTCCCCCGAAGGTGAGTCTCCAGCCGGGACCAGGAGGCCTCCACTAGGAGCCAGAACGGCGCGAGGCCGACCAGATAATGGCCCCGGGATGAACCAGAGCAAGAACGAGGAGAACAAGAAAGTTAGATGGCCGTGGAGTTGGCGGGAGTTGTTGGGTGGACTTTGGTGCCATCACGCAGCCGCCTGGCGGAGAGGGTAGGTGGCCAAGGGTAAGGTGTGCGCTCCGACCCGGGACCAAGCTGTGTCAAGGTCTGGGCCCCTCCACGTGCTGGAGGGGCCGTTCTCCCTCCCACCCTCCTCCGTCTATCCTTCTCTCCATCCTTCTCCATCCTCCCCTCCAAGTGGGAATGGAGTCACTGTCTAGACTCTCTCAGGAAGGCCAAGTTCCTTGAGAGCCATATGGGCACAGGGGAAGACAGAGACAGATGATTGCACTTTGACCAGAGGGTGTTTAAAAGTCATTCTCACTTCCAGTTGTGATGAGTGCCCAGGGCCTATCCTCTGGCCAGGTTGCCCTTTCTTTCTGCTTCCCAGCCTGGGGTGCTTTGCTCTTAAGTTTTATTAGTGTCAGTGTGGAGTTGAGATCTCAGTAAGGAGGTAGTGTAGATTTATTAACGTTTGTCAAAGGTAGAATCTTTACAGACAGGATGGGTAGGTGTAGACCTTTCCTGTGGATGGTGGATTTCTTTGTATTCTTTACAATAAAAGCTTTGGGAGGTTCATTTCTTCCTTAACTCATGGATTTCTTGAAGCCCTTCAAAACATTCTTCCTTGTAAGACTTCTTGCTGCCATGTGTCTTGCCCTACAATTTCAGAAAATTGTTCGTTGGTGGCCTGAGCTGGGACACCAGCACAAAGGACTCAAAAGACGCTTTGGCCAAATTTGGAGAGGTTGTTGACATGCTATAAAAATGGATCCCAACATTGGAAGATCAAGAGGGTTGGGCTGATCCTCTTTCAAGATGCAGCCAGTGTGGAGAAGGCAAGCTATGTAGTCCATCAAGGGCCCTTGGGTACAGGATTTGATTTCTGAGAGAATAGCATCCCTGGATCATGATCAGTGTGTCTAAGCTATATATGGCCAAACCCTCTGAGGGAAGCAGAATTTAGGGACTTGTTTCTGTACAGATTTAAGAGGGGAATAAGAGGTATATGGGTCGACGTGGTCCAGGAAGACGATAGTGGATATTTATTATCTGTTTATCTGCTTGTTTGGGACACTGTGCTAAACACTTCACATGTAAGAATTAGAAAAGCATCCAAGGATGTTATAAAATAGATACTATTTAAGTGCCATTTTACAAAGGAAGAGATTAAAGCCCAGAGAAGATTTGGTAACTAAAAGAGATTGCATGTGAGTAGAGGGTTAGCACAGTGAGGATTCTGGGACCAGAAGCCCAGCTACAGCCTGTGCTCTTAAGACCTGCAATTTTACCTCTGGAAAAAACAAGGCTTAAATCGGGACTACCAGGACAGGAAGAGAGCATATAGCATGGACAGAGGCTCTAAGGGACTAAGGTCTGATTTATGTGTGTTTAGGTAAACCTTCTGGATTTCGGGTTTAGAGAAAATTTAGAAGTCAGGCTCAAGGTAGAGTGTGGTGTGTTTGGATGGGATGAACTATTTTGTGTACCAGTGGTGGAGTCTTGTGGCTCAAAGAAAAGGGAATAGCCCAGGGTAATGTTGCTAGGAAATGGCAGTGAGAATTAGAACTGGCATCTGTCTGACCCCTTTTTCAGGAGGTATTGTCCTGGTTTTAGCATTAAAAGCCCCACAGCCCAGGAAACCCGAGTCTCGAGTTTTAGTTAGTCCTTCAGCGTGGGAAATCCCTTAGTTCTGGTTTTCACGCTGAAAGTCCTGCTTCCCAGAAACCCCTCACTTCTGGTTTTAGCACTGAAAGTCCCCCAATCCCTTCGTCCTGGATAAGCCTGGACAGTTGGTCAGTCTGCTTCTCTGCGGAAACAGGTCCTAGACCAGAAGGAGCACAGGCTGGATGGCCATAGCATGAACCCCAAAAGTGCCATGACTGTGAAGAAGGATCATGTGAAGAAAATCTTTATTGGGGGTCTGAGCCCCAAAGCTGCAGAGGAGAGGATAGGGAGTACTTTGGCAAATTTTAGGAGGTGAGTGCCTCCCAAAAGTGTGGTTTATGCTCTCCATCAATCACCTGTGGCTGATTTTTTCCTTCCTTCCTTGGCTGGCTGGAGTTCTGCTCAGCAGGACTTCTTTCTCCTCCTCTGACATTGGGTGTCTTCCCTCCTATGAGTTCCCTTTAGGTTCTGAGTTGGAGGAGGCACCAGCCCTGAGTTTTGTCTGTGTTTCCAGATCAAGGCCATTGAGTTTTCACTGGATCCAGAGTCCAACAAAAGACAGGGCTCTGTTTTCATCACTCTTAAAGAAGAGAAACCTGTGATAAATATTCTAGAAGCAAGGTGTCCAGAGGCATCCTGCTTCTGAAGAGCTAGTCCTTGGATAATTGGGGACCCAGTGAGGTAATCAGTCATCTCAATTTAACATCGAAAGTATCGTGTCCTGGAAAACTCTTCCCTGGAGTATGATAGGCTTTAGTTTTTGGCAATGAGTGTGGCAGACTGGAGGAAAAGTACCAGACCCAGTGGCCCAAAAAGAGGGGCTGAAAGCAACACTGTCTTTAGTGTCAAATGGATATGGCAGAGATTTTGCACCTTCTGTAGTTGCTGTTGCCCACTTTCCTTCTGACCACTGGTGTTGTCAACCACAATTTGCAGTTTACAGTAATGGTTTGTCCATGTTGCACTGAGGAGTGACTGCAGTGTGTTGTAATTATGAATGTTACAGTCTGTCTCTGACTTTATCGTGACCATGTTTTCTAAGAAGTCAGGTAATGAAAATGAGAACAATTATAGTACCAACAATCCCATCACCAAAAAAGAAGGCTAATCAACTGTGTTGCTTTAATGACAAATGGAAGGAGACATACAACTGGATCAGGGAGGTAAATAACCAAAACAGAGCATACTGCACAATATGCAGAAAAGAATTGGGGATTAGGCATGGTGGAGAAGGGGATGTGAAAACACATGGAGACTGAATCTCACCAGTTAAGAGTGAGACAGGCAAGTGCCTCTAAACCAATCAAAGTGTTTTTATTCCCCCAAAAGACACCAATGTTCAGTCAAAAATAGCAGCTGCTGAATTAGCTTGGGTATACCACACAAACAAACATTATCATATGGCTCCCTTGATTGCTCTATGAAACTGAGTAAAGTTACTTTTCCTGACTGAGGGGTTGCAACTAAAATATCCTGCAGGCGAACAAAAGGAGAAATTTTGATAACGGAGGTGTTTGCCCCTTACGGTGTAGAGCTGATTTAGTCATTTCTCCCCATCTGTCATGCTTTCTACAGTCTTCAACTTTAAGCAATGCATCAACCCACGGCAACAAAAAATGTTCCCTCTCATTCTTAGGTACTTTGACTTAAAAAAATGGATTTCAAATCGTCTTCTTAATTTCTTTCTTTCTTTTTCTTTTTTAAGTAGGCTTCATGCCCAGCGTGGAGCCCAATGTGGATTTTGAACTCAAGACTTGAGCGGAGATCAAGAATCAGAGGCTTAACCTATTGAGCCACCCAGGTGCCCCATGTCTTCTGGATTTCTATGAGGATTTTAATGAAACTGCTGAAATCATAAAGCAGAAGATTGTTGATATTTTATCCAAATACAAACTAGACATAGCTCATCTATCTGCATATTCATCAAACAGTGCCAATGTAAATTTTGGCAAATCCCATTCAGTCTAGAAGTGTCTCACCAAAGAAAATGAAAAGATCTTACCTGTTCAATGTCTTGAACATCTTGTATACAGCATTGCTAAAAAGTGTTGTGATTTGCTTAAATGTGATATTGAGACTTTCATAATGAAAGTCTGGGTCACTTTTCAGTTTCCTCAAAATGTACAGAAGCTCTCAGGGCACCTGGGTGGCTCAGTCAGTTAAGCATCCGACTTGGCTGAGGTCATTATCTCACAGTTCATGAGTTCAGGCCCCACAGCAGGCTTGCTGCTGTCAGCTCAGAGCCTGCTTTAGATCCTCTGTCTCCCTCCCTCTCTCTGCCCCTCCCATACACACTCTCTCAAAAATAAACATTTTTTTAAATTGTGCAAAAGCTGTTAATGATATTTTTTACTTTGTAGAAGTGGAAGGAGATAGCCTCGTTAGACATGTGACTACAAGATGGATGTCCTTGCTCCAAGCCATAGAAAAGATACTAAACTGTTTGCCTGCCATAAAATCATACTTTCAAAATGTAGGACAAGAAGAATGTCCTTCTTTGATTTGGAAATATATTGAGGATGAGAATGGAGAAACAGGAAACAGACATTTATATGCTGTTTCTCCAAAACTGTTTGATGATCTTTGAAGGGGGAATAAGAAGCTTAGAGAAGGATGAACTGACTGCATCTGAGCGGTTTGATGTTATGTGTAGGTTGAGACAAAAACTCGTATGGTGGAAAAATGATTCATTTTTTAGAGATAAGACTGCTTCAGAACTAAAATTAAAAAACAAAAAAGTCACCAGAAAAGGGCAATCAAGTTAAACGTGACTTTATTTTCTTTACTAAAGCAGTAACTTATTTGGAATCCAACTTCAGTTTTACCAGTTCACATTACCTCTGTGCCTTAAAACCATTTTCCCTGAGAAGGAGATGTTTAACTTATGGTGACATCCAGTGTGCTTCAGAGTGTTTAAAAAGGACAGACATTTTATTTTTATTTATTTATTTATTTATTTATTTATTTTTATTTACTGTTTATTTTTGAGAGAGACAGAACATTAGCAGGGGAGGGGTAGAGAGAGAGGGAGACACAGAATCTGAAGCAGGCTCCAGGCTCTGAGCTGTCAGCACAGAGCCTGACATGGGGCTTGAACCCACAAACCATGCTATCATGACTGGGCCAAAGCCAGACACTCAACCAACTGAGCCACGCAGGTGCCCCTAAAAAGGACGGACAGTTTAGACATGGGTAGTCTGTAGGATGAACTTACAGATGCAAAGGACCTGATTAACAAACAGCTGCCTTGTCAAAACAAGCCTGTGGACTATGGACATAAAGTAGGTGGACATTCTTGGAGAAATGGAAACTAATTCCTACAAATTAAAAAACCCACTGTTGCTAGTAAAACCTTAAGTATTCCATGTCCAGACACTTATACTGGGAGATATTCAGCCTAATGTCATCACACTGGACTGATGCAGGGAATCCGTATGATGTGGGCTTGCAGAGAGCCAAGCTGCAAGTCAGAGTGAATTTTACATTTGCCTGTATTCAATTTTTACCCCTACATAAAAGAAAAGAAGGATGTCCTAAAGGCTGCAAGCAGTTTACAAAAGTATTACTTGAAAAGAAGACAGAAAGAATAAAAATAGTCTACTGCACCATGGGACAGAAAGAAATATGTGATTTTTAATTAAAGGTAGGAAATACCTGTTTAATCATATTATATTCATGTTCTCCTTTTAAATTCTTGCATCATGTATCCTATTTTGATTATATATTTGTATTTAAAATATCCACAGCATGGTGGGAATGCAAACTGGTGCAGCCACTCTAGAAAACAGAATGGAGGCTCCTCAAAAAATTAAAAATAGAACTATCCTATGACTCAGAAATTGCACTACTAGGTATTTATCCAAAGGATACTGGAGTGCTGATTTGAAGGGGCACATGCACCCCAACGTTTATAGCAGCACTAGCTGCTATATAGAAAGAGCCCAAATATCCATTGACTGATGAATGGATAAAGAAGATGTGGTATATATATATATACACACACACACACACACACACACACACACACACTGGAATATTACTTGGCAATCAAAAAGAATGAAATTTTGCCATTTGCAATAACATGGACGGAACTAGAGTGTATTATGCTAAAAGAAATAAGTCAGAGAAAGACAAATATATGATTTCACTCGTAAATGGAGTTTAAGAAACAAAACAGATGAAAATAGGGGAAGGGAAGGAAAAATAAGATAAAAACAGAGAGGGAGGCAAACCATAAGAGACTCTTAAATACAGAAAACAAACTGGGAGTTGCTGAAGAGGGGTGGGTAGGGGAATGGGCTAAATGGGTGATGGGGACTAAGGAGGACACTTGTTGGGATGAGCGTATGAGCATATTTATTATATGTATAAGTGATGAATCACTAAATTCTACTCCTGAAACAATTACTACGCTATATGTTAACTCAGATTTAAATTAAAAATAAAATAAAATATCCACAGCATATTAGCACAGCAGTATATGTCTAATTTAGAAATATACACATATAGGGATGCTTGTTCAAAATTTCTTTTACTCATGAGCAGAGCCCTAAATAATAAGTAACCCTGTGGGATCTGAAGGAAGGGAAGAGTCACAGACCTGAAGCCAGCTTTTAGTTGTTTGCTTAAAAGCCAGTAAGTCCCTTAGGACTTTGGTTTTTATGAATTAATCTTCCAAAGCTAGGGTGCCCGTGGAAGAACTGATGCAGACCGAGTTTCAGAACATTTGAAAATGAGGATTAGGCTCAAGATCCACAGAGCACTCACTGAGGGGTAAACATAATATGAGGTCCTGCCTGAGCGGCCAGTCTGTCAGTCAGTCAGACTCAGCTGTGCCCTCCCCTTCTCCAGTTCTCTATATACAACTTATGAAAGCTTGTGTTACTATGGATTGGGAGTTCTGCAAATCCAAAGGGGCCTGAGGATAGAATTCGGGAGATCTGAGAACTTGGATGACAAGAGAAATTTCTACATCCACTAACCTCTAACTAAAGTCTAGTATTTCTTTCACAGTCAACAAACCCCTGTGGGATTAGTACTTGCGGCTCTGTCATCACTAGGAATCACAGACATTCACATGTTACAGATACTTCAAAGTGTTGTTTATGTATAGCACTACTTGGGAATTATGGTAATTATTATACCTATTCTGAAATCCTGTAATTAAAGCAGCAGCACATCTATTATATCCCAGATGTATTTTTAATAATTTGATAACTGTGTTTCAATAAAACTGGCTTCCTTGGCAGTCCTATGTATTTGGTTGTGTATATTTTTCCAGACTTCCAAAGGGGGTTGATGGCACATTGGAGTGCCATCTGTCTCTACTGCGGATCATGAATAGACAGCTTTACAAATAGGTGGAGACGAATGCTTTGTGGCACCCTTGCCTTGTGTTCTAACCTTACCATTAGCTGGCATATGAGTTGAGAGGACGCTGGCCCCTTTGCCTAAGAACCTTTCTGATCCCACATGCCCAACAATATGGAATTCCCATAATAGAGAGTTCCTTTTAGGTTCAGGTGAAAATGCCTTGAGTAGGAATATCATGGGACTGTTTCCAGCTTCTAATACCTAAGTGACAGGGGTGCAAGGGATCTCTGAGAGCACCTAGTCTGAGAAGCATCTTATAAATCCAGGCACTGAAATCCAGGGGCAAGTTATTTACTAAAGGTCGTATCAGGTAAAGATAATGAGGCATTCCAAGAGGGTTTTCCGTTTTATTATGAATAGGAAAATTGTCCTGGGAATCTGGAGGCAAGGGGGCGTGGGGGGGTGCGGGGAGGATGGAGGGCTAGGGTAAGGATGGACATAGAAGGGGATGGAAAAGACAGCTGGGACTCAGAGTCAAATTTTAGGTACCACTTCCCCCCTCCTCCATATTCCATTGCCTGTCATAAACTCTCCTGTGAACCTTCAGCAATCATATTAACTCCCTGGGACTTAGACTTCTCATAAGTTAGTTACATTCCTTTCCTGAAGCACTTTTAAGCACAAGGAATAGGTTCGGCAAACAAATTTCACAAGATTTAATGTATATTCTTAGGTTTTTTGTTTTTTTTTAATTTTAAGAAACTCTGCTGTCATTCCCAGTCCAGCAACACCCCTAGAGCTGCTTGATGACTCCTAGATGACCGACTTCTGACAATGTATGAAGGGCTGTTCTATATGGAAGAGGGTTGGGTTGGAGCTACTGTATGCGGCTTACCCAGCAAAACTGGCGTGAGATGAGAAGCTGTTGCCAGGAAGCCGAATTCTAAATCCATTTAAGGTTCATTCCTAGGCAGGGATTATCCTGGGACATGACTTAAAGTGCTTTCCAAGTCTGCCAGTCTATACCTTTCTCTTCATGTACTGAAGCCCAGCAAATCCTGGGCTTGAGGTATAAAATCAGGATCCTGATCTCCCCACATCTACATGACCTTGTAGATAGGGTAGTGTAATAGAGGTTGCTCTGGCCTTGAAACCAGATAAACTTGGGACTCTAATCTTTGTACCCCACTTAGGAGCTGACACCGTGGATAACTAAATCATTTCACCTGTCTGAACCTTAGCTCCCCACACTGAAAATTAGGACAATCGAGTTTGTAAAAGGCCGAGGTTGCTGTTGTGAGGTCCCCAACTGTCCCCTGAGTGATGAATGAGCCTCACAGTTAAAACTCCACCTTCTAGGATCCCTGCTACACCCAAACCACTCTCTGCGGATGCCTCTCCGCCCCGCCCAACCCCTGGCTCATGGCCAGAGTCTAAAGCCCAGCCCAGCCCAGCCCGGCTGACCAAGCAGGTGACGGGATAGCTGACTGGCCTCCTCTGTTCAGCCCCGCGAGCCTGCGCGGGGTACACCCAGCGGAGAGGGCAGGCCGTGGCGCATGCGCGCTGCAGGGAAGGCGCCTCCCGGAACAAGCGGCCCGGGCCGAGTGCGGGAAGGTAGCGCGCAGAGTCGGGAGGCGCTGGCAGCGGGGACCGCTTCCGGATACCAGGTACGAAGTTAGCCTGCAGCTGGCCCCTGAGATTTCACTTATGATCCGCGGGGAGGGCTCGGGGCTGCTGGTGAGCTGTACACCTCGCAGTCGAGAACGTCCTCCCCTGAATTTTCTTGTAAAGGCACTGCTCTAAGCAAAGATGCTGAGGACCTTGGGAGGATTTTGCAGGGGATGGAGGCTGCTTCTTCCAGGGATCGCTTCGCTCCATCTCTTGGGGATTCCCCAGATTTCTTCCTTCCGTGGTCCCGAATCTCCCACCTGTCCTCCTTCCTACTTTACTGGAGCTAGGGAGAGGTGGGGAAGGGATGGGGCTCTCGGACCATTGCAAAAATAGTTTTAACCTTCCCAGTACCACCCAGACTTCAGTCGAAAATGTGTCTTTCGAGCCCCAGCGAGTACAAAGATAGGTAGCTTTTTACATAGTAGCTTACGGAAAAATCTCTTAGCGGGTTCCCTAAATTTTGGAGGTTTAGGGGCAAGGCAGGGCCCTGTCATCTGGGTTTGTACGCGGTGCAGTAAGTCATTTTGCTGCATTGCACCCAAGATGCTTTCTGGCCTTTCCAAGTGTCCGGCCGGCATAGCGTTTGCGATGGGAGCATGTGATGCAAAGCGCACATCGCACATCATCTCCCACTTCCATCGCTTTCATGTGTAGTTTTGGGCAGGTCATATGGTCTTGTCATGGAAATGGAGCAAGAGGGGTGATTGCTTTTTGTCTACATTTTCCCTGTGAGTATAGAGACATCTTACAAGGATTGGGAATAGATTTGTTTTGCCTCCTCAGAACACTCAGTTCAGTAAAGAGATTAAAGGAACAGGCTGTATCCTGGCAATAGAGCTATCCTGAGGCTCACTTACAGAATGTCTTCCTTCAGGCAGTTGTTCCTTTGGGTCACTCATGCGTTCATTCAAGTATTTTCTAAGCACCTGCCTTGTGCATGGCAGTGAGGTTTGTGCTGTGGGGAGGAGGAAGATGAACTGGACTTGAGCTTAGCCCTGGAGGAGTTTGACTGGCTTGGAGGGAGATACGGAGGGGAGCCCAACCTAACTAACTCTACACCAGGTAGAAAGGGGTGGGGCCCCAGGAGAGAGTCAGAAGAAGAGCTGGGGGCTCAGAGGAGGGAGAAGAATCAGCCTTTTATGCCAGGTGGTTGGCTTAAGGAGAAAATCAGGTCCCCAAATTACTACCTCATGATGAGTGATCTCTCATAAGCTTCAGATCTTTATATAAGTGTGTTTTCCTCACTGTGTGTCAGGCATCTTAGATTATGTCTCAAATAGGTCCCATCATTCCTGGTGACCTGCCTCCTCCTGCCACCACATGCTTCCTGCTGTTCTAGTGCTCCTTGTCTCAGAATAGCATCAAGGCTCACCTGCCTCCCACCTCTCCTTCCTAGTGGTCCAAGCCAGAGACCTAGAGATGAGTCATCTCTGACTTATCCTCCCACCCCCACCCCTGACACTCCCACATCCAGACTTATTGATTCTATTTCCTGATCCTCTCTCAAATCTGACCCACCCTCATTGCCATGTCTCTAGGCCAGGCTGCCATCATCTCTTGCTTAGCTTATTTTCCTGCCTCACTCCATCCATCTCCTACTACTGCAGCCAGGAAGCACTTGCTGGAATTAAGTCTGGTTATGAGGCTCCCTTCATTCATCCCTTACCGCCCTTGAGACGGAACCCAGCCTCCCTTTATAGGGTTTACATGTGTCCTGGCCCTGTCTTTTTCACCAGCCCCGTCCATTTTGAAAACATGCCATGCTTTCTCATGCCCCTGGGCTTTTGCACATGTTCTCCCGGCTGCCTAGAACACACCCTTCCTTGCCATCCTTTTCACTTGGCTCACTCCTCTGCCTAAGGTCCCAGCTGGGACCACACTTGCTCTAGGAATCCTTCCTTAGGCTCCCATGTCTCATTAGGCACCGCTGCTTGTTATGGTGCCCATGCCTCTCCTCTTAGGGTTCATTAACACATCTGCCTCCTCTGCTGTGCAGCACTGCAAGTCCTGGAAGACCAGAGCCAAGTCCAAGGGCTTTCCATTGCTTCCTACTGCCTTGCACAAAGAAGACACCCAATAGTTGTGAAGTGGAATTCAGTATAAGTTGTAATATTATGGTTTGATTCATTGAATGCCTGAATCATAAATTCACACTACCTCAGTTATTTGTCAGTGTGCTGTTATAGTTATGTCCTTACACATGTCAAACCCCAAAATGAGTGTAAAGGTGAAAGAGAAGAATGATCATGATTAGAACAGCTAGCATTTGTTGAGTTCTCAGTATGTGCCAGGCTTTGTTCTAAGCACTTTACACTAGTATCTCATTTAATTAACACAACTCTGTGAGGTAGGTAATTTTATTATCCCTATTTTACAGATGGAGACACTGAATTGCAGAGAAATTAGGGAACATGCCTAATGTTACATAGCTAGTAAGTAGTGGCATCAGGTTTGGAGGCAAGCATACATTGTGGAATATGATTAATTCTTGGGGAAGACAGGAGGTAGGACTGACCATGAGAAGCTCATAGGGCTGAAGATGGTAAAGTCACCCAATGGAAGGCCACAGCTTTAAGCAGCGAGACCAAACAGAAGTGACTGATCCAGAATTTAAAAACTCTGAAGAGCATTAGTTTTATTTGCACATTCACTTTTTTCAAACAGCTAACTCAGTTATCAGAGGTATTATTGCTAGTGGTTAGGAATGAGACTTCTCTGAGTCTGTAATCTTGGTTCTGCTGTGTGGCCTCAGGAGTATTGCTGGCCTTTTCTGTGCCTCAGTCTGCTTATCTGGAAAGCAGGGATAATAATGATAGCACTTACCTAAGAGGGTTGTAGTAATAATTAAATGTGTTGATGTAAGGCTCTCGAATGGTAATTGCTCCAAAACATCTTCATCCCCATTATTATTATGTGTTCATATCATTCAGTTGACAATGGTTTTTGAACATAGGTCCTTCCTTTGTGTTCAATCCTGTAGCACCATTTCTTGGACAGAGAAGATGAGTTCTTCTCTTTTAATTCTGCTTCCCATGGATATTGAGGATTTTTCACTAGTGCCTCCTCAGTGCCATCATCTCCTGGACCTCAAATTCCCTCCCTGCAGACCCTTACTCACACTAACTTCTGGCTTCCTCTCTTCTGTTCTTCTGGGTCAGTTTGTTCCCAGTTGGTACAGAGGTTAAGAGACCAGGTTAACTTAAATGGTGAGCAGTGAAAACACTATAAAACTACAATGAAATCTCATACGCTATTCCTTGTATGTACAAAGATATTTTCCCCACGGAGGAAATACAGATGTAAAAGCATTAAGATACGTAAAGCACTACTAGGAATCAGAAATTTGAAAGCTGCAAGGAACATCTCGTCTACTCCCCTTGCTTTGGGGCGAGTTGACATCAGGGATGGGGCATAGTCCAAGGGCCAACAACCTGCTAGTGCCAGTACCCATATCTCCAGCCTGTAGCCAGCACACTTTCTCTGACATCTTATAGACTCCTGGGCAGGATTTTAATGGAGCTTCTCACCCCTGGATACATGTTTCAACTGCTGCTATGAGGCACGATAAGATATTCTCATAGCTCACTTAATTTTGTGCGAGGTTTCATTAATATTCTTCAGTGATTTACTACTGATTTTTAAAAATTTTTTTTAAATTGTTTATTTTTGAAACAGAGAGAGACAGAGCATGAATGGGGGAGGGGCAGAGAGAGAGGGAGACACAGAATCCAAGCAGATCCCAGGCTCTGAGCTGTCAGCAGAGTGCCTGGCGTGTGGTTGGAACTCATGGACTGCGAGATCATGACCTGAGACAAAATTGGACACTCAACCGACTGAGCCACCCAGGCGCCCATGATTTACTATTGATTATGTGTGGATGTCTTTGACTGAGCTTTCCTTTTTTTAGTAGATTAGAGAAATTAATCTCTGTAATTCTGTGGAATGTGTATCATTTTTATATACTTATACTGCTCCCAGTTCTTTTTATTTTGTAAAACTTATCCCTTTCCCCAGCTTTAGAATTGCAGCCTTGCCAATGGACCTGATTGGTTTTGGTTATGCGGCCCTTGTGACTTTTGGAAGCATTTTGGGATATAAGCGGAGAGGTAAGCCCTAACCATATTTTTCATCAAAGGGACTTGGTGGGGGGTTGGTGATTGTGCTAAAATTATCTGAGGGTTTGTAAGTAAGACAAGAAGCTAAAGATGTCCTAGAGGTGGCTGAGGACCAGCATGTCGTGTGTGGAAGGGAGCCATAGAGGGAAGTGGGGCTGGGTGTGACAGAGCATTCTAGCCTGGCTTTCTGGGTCTCTCTTCACCCATCATTATCAATTACATAATTAATTGATTTAACTACCTCAGGGCTATGCGCTTATTATCAAAGGACTGTTTTCATTTGTTTACATACTCACGGTATCAAAAACTGACTTATGTTGAGATTATGTTTTGCGGAGGAAAATTTGTTAAATACTTAGGTATCATATCTGAAGTTGTCTCTTCATCTGTATCCAAAAGAAGAAGAAACCCAGTTGATAAATCAAAGGGCTTTCATGGAGAAAAATAGAAGGCCAAGTTTCATATTTTGCTTTGTTTTAAGGTAGAAGTATTTTTAATCATGGTGTCTCATATTTCTGTTTCTTATATTTTCATGAAATTTTAAAAATGAAGTTATATTTCAAAGAGTGTTATATTTGTGACATTGGTGGACTTCAACTTGAGTGAAAAAGCCAGGTCTACAGAGTTATTAGAGTTACTCCTTATTTAGAGATTGCTAAAAAGTCCAAGGCCAGAAGCACAGGTCTCTGTAGGGACTCAGAGGTGGCAGGTTTAAACAGATTATTTTCTTTTCTTTTTAATGTTTATTTATTCTTGAGAGAGAGAGTGTGTGTGTGTGTGTGAACAAGGGAGGGGTTAGAGAGAGAGAGACACACACACAGAATTCAAAGCAGGCTCCAGGCTCTGAGCTGTCAGCACAGAGCCCGATGCGGGGCTTGAACCCACGAATCATGAGATCATGACCTGAGCCGAAGTTGGATGCTTAACCAACTGAGCCATCCAGGAGCCCCAAAACATTATTTTCTAAGATTTCCAAGAGCCTGTAAATCACTTAGACTTTTTTTTGTTATTCTTATTTTCTCTCTCAATATGTGTAGCATCGTGGATATGTATTTGATGAAAAAATCATCGCACCAAAGACCTGTAAACCACTACTCAAAAGTTCATGTTTTATAATCTACTTTAAGGAGGACTGAGTTTAAAATTCTGATAGGATTGTTACTGAAAAACATTTCCCTTGTCAAAGATGTGTCTAAATAACTTCTTGTTACGGAACAGAAGAGCACACCTGGACATTTTTGCCTGCCTCTTAGAGGGGTGGGAAGAAGGCTGTGTGTGTATGTCTGTGTGTGTGTGTGTGTGTGTGTGTGTGTGTGTGTGTGTGTGTGTTGGGGCAGCTAGGGGTGGAGGAGGGGCAGAGAGACAAGGATTACTTTACATTCTACCCCAGATCTCTTCAGGAACAAATGAAATCACATTCGCTGTAAGGTCTCTGAGGGCACGTGCTTGTTGCTCAGCTGCACAATATGGTTGCCTGGCCTCCTACAAGAGCCCCCAAATAAGTGATCTGGGAAGCTCCTGGGGGCATGTGTTCACAAAGAAGCCCACTCTTGTATAATGTAGGTTAAGAGCACACAGGCCACAGAATTAAGCATTCCTAGATTCTCCTCATGACACTACTGCTTACTATCTCAGATACTCATGTGAATTGTTTTAGCTTTTGGGTTGAATCCCTCATTTGTATATTAATTCATTAGGATGAAATAAGATAATGCATGTAACACATTTCACACAGTGCCTGGCCCAGAAGAAAGGTTTAATACCCTTGTTGTTTCTGTTGTTACTGTCCTGCCAGTGGGAGGGTCTATGGGCCAGTGGAGCAAAATACCTTTTCCTAGTTTTGTATTCTGTATTATATTCTAAGCTGCTTGTGGTCTTGATGTCTTAGAACTTTTGTATAAAATGAGTCGATGCTTTCTGATTTTACTTACATCTTCCCGAGACATGAATCCTGTGCACTTGGGTCAGGAGACCATTCCAAGGGACAGTTATTAAGAATAATGTTGGGGGTGACTGGGTGGCTCAGTCGGTTGAGTGTCCGACTTCACCTCAGGTCATGATCTCGCAGTTTGTGAGTTCCAGCCCCGCGTTGGGCTCTGTGCTGATAGCTCAGAGCCTGGAGCCTGCTTCGCATTCTGAGTCTCCCTCTCTCTCTGCCCCTCCCCCACTCATGCTCTGTCTCTCTCTGTCTCTCAAAAATGAATAAACGTAAAAAAATAAAAATTAAAAAAAAAAAAAGAACAATGTTGGGTAGGTTAATGATGTGATGTCCAAAAGGTGTTTGGTAAGAAGACAAGTATATCTGAATCCTGTACTAGACCAGCTGCCTGACATAGTGTGGATCAAAGTGAGGGACTGAGATTTCTTTTCTTGCTGGGAGCAGAGAAAGTGGAAAGAGGCAGCACAGTGGCAGGATGCTGAGCACTGAGTTCTGGGTTCACCCCTCTCCCATATAAGTCCCTAGAGAAGTGCATAGCCAGGGAGACACTATGATTTTGAGGCTCTTTCTGAGCCAGGTGGCCAGTGCCCAAAGCTAAAGATGGCCAGAAGGCTCACTTGGCCTTCTCCTATACCAGGACTGAACCTGGCTTCACACCATCCTACTCTAGTTCAAGGTCAGGGCACAGCAGCCCCTCTGGAGGAGGGGAACAGGAGAGCTGGTGTCCTGCTCTGAGGGAGGGAGGCCCCCATGTGTACCTTTCAGTTCCTTTGAAAACTCCCCTACCAAGGCTGCCCCAGCCAGGTCAGCACTGGGAGGAAGGGGATGCAGGGCAGAGCTTGGAACTTCTTTTTTCGTAGCCCCACCATAGACAGCTTTTTTGCAGGATCTTTCTCCCTTCCACTAGCCATGGCTTTGTTATGAGGTAGAGCCCACGGTCCCAGCTCCTTCCTCATGCAGGATGAATTCTCCCAGGAGCCTTCCTGGTTCTCATTCACGTGGGCTGCTAGTGTGCATTCCTGTCCCCACTGTTTGCTGCCTGACATCACCAAGACTTGGGTGCAGATGCCACCACTCCTGCCTCCACATACTTAAGGTCGGGAGGATCTTAGCAGTGCAGAAATCATCAGGAAATACAGAAAAGAGTCATAGATCTTGAGTTGAGAAGACACCTTAATAAAGGTGACCTAGTCAAGTGTTTCAGAAAATACTTAAGTCCCCTTAACTCTTTTCTAATCTGACATCTTCTGCTTAAACATGACCCCTAACAGGGAGTTCCCAGGCATGCATTTTGTCAGTATTTATCTAGTGCTGCTAAGTAGCCAGCACTATGTCAGGCCCTGGAAAACAGCAGTGAGCAAAAAGAGATAGTGCTCACAAGCAAGTCAGGGGGCTGACCTTAAATATACAGGCAGGTGTACAAATATATGATGACGAATAGTAGGAAATTTTGACGGGGGTCCTCATTCAGAATAGTGAATCACAGAAGACATCTCTGAGGAGCTAACACTTACAAAGACATCTGGAGGTGAGCGGCAGTTGGCGAGGTGAATAGTGCAGGGAAGAGCAGTCCAGGCAAGGAACAGCGTGCCTAGAAGCCATGAGGAATAAAGAGTTTGACATATTCAAGGAACTGAAAGAAGGCCAAGGCTCCAATAATAGAGCAGACTTGAATTTTTCCCTAAGCGTAGTGGGAAGCATTGAAGGTTTTCAATTAGGGGAGTGACCTGTCCAGATATACGCTTTTAAGAGATCATGTTGCCGTGTTTGCAAGATAGATTTGCGGGAAGGGAGGAACAATGAAGAATTTAATACCTCCAACTGTAACATTCTAAGCCATTATATATTTGACACAGATGATATTATTAACTCTGTTTTGCAGCTGACAAAACTCAGAGGACTAAGTGACTTAGCCAAAGTCCTGCAGGCAACAAATGGAAGAATTAGGAATAGAACCTAGTGCCTATGGCTTCTCATTCAGGATGCTGCTCTGTATGTGTGTGTGTGTATGTGTGTGTTGCATGCGTGTGCTCATTGCTGCAATGGTTTAACCCTGGCTGCAATCTGAATTTCCTATAGATATTTTTAAACTAAAGATGCCTTGACCCTACCCCAATGGATTCCAATCTGAGATTCTAAATAGAGTGAGCTCTATGACGCAATGACTGTGTATCTTGTTCACAGCATCACTGGCATACAGCCATGTCTAACCCTGGCATTGCTGTGTATTCGGGATTCCTCTGCCTTGCATTTCAGGTTCAGCAGGGAACAGTCAAATCTTAGAAACTGTTCATGAGTAGACTGATATTTAATTTGGCTTTGTCTAGTTACAGTGCCAAATGTAGAAATACATTTGAAGGTGCATGTATCATACTTGAAGGAATGGAAGGAATTCCTTTCATTTGGGATTTCTCTTTCTGAGCCCATTTTTTTCCCAGGTGGTGTTCCATCTTTGATCGCTGGTCTTTTTGTTGGATTTTTGGCTGGCTATGGAGCTTACCGAGTCTCAAATGACAAGCGAGATGTAAAACTGTCACTGTGTAAGTAAGGCATTTTTTTCCACTTCTGAAGGGTCAAACCTTGGGAGTGTTTTTTTTAATACCCTATACCAGGTACACTAGAAAACATGCAGTTAGGGGCGCCTGGGTGGCTCAGTCGGTTAAGCGGCCGACTTCGGCTCAGGTCATGATCTTGTGGTCCGTGAGTTCGAGCCCCACGTCGGGCTCTGTGCTGACAGCTCAGAGCCTGGAGCCTGTTTCAGATTCTGTGTCTCCCTCTCTCTGACCCTCCCCCATTCATGCTCTGTCTCTCTCTGTCTCAAAAATAAATAAACATTAAAAATATATATATATATAAAAAAAAAGAAAACACGCAGTTACATGGCAAGTGCATATGCATATGTCAAGACTGAACACAATTCTTGTTCCTTTCTAGACAGACCCAATCAAAAATGAGGATATTGCTACCAAGCTTTCAAACACAGAACATATTTCTGTGAAACTTATTACTAGAAAAATAAAATTATAAAATTAAAGGAATTATGGCTAGATTTTATGTTAACTTCCCTAAGTGCATATTAGCATAGTTCTCATGTTGCTATTAAAATACCTAAAAAGGGACAGCCTCACATTATTTAATTCACAAGCAGCTTTTAGATCCTGTTTTTTTTCCTTAAGACTTAATCTAAAAAACCAAGGCTGACTCTTTTTTAGCTTCTTCCCCTGTTGGGTTTAGTAGGGGAATGTCCACAGTGAAAATGGAAACCCATGTGTATTTAAAGGCCTGGGATGCTTGGATTTCTGTAGTCCAGCTTGAAATACAGTGGAGGTTTGGAAATTGTCTCTATTTAATTGGATCATTATTCAAAGTGCCCTGGTGGGTTATGGAAGAAAATACAAATGAAGACAAACTGTATTAGTTTGGTATTTGAGGGAGAGAAAGAGACTTAGTGTGTTACTTTTTTCTTTGTTTGAAACAGGAGGTAGGGATAGTTAAAAAAAATTTTTTTTAATGTTTATTTTTGAGAGACAGAGACAGAGAATGAGCAGGGGAGGGGCAGAGAAAAAGGGAGACACACAATCTGAAGCAGGCTCCAGGCTCTGGGCTGTCAGCACAGAGCCTGATGCGGGGCTCGAACTCACGAACCGAGAGATCATGACCTGAGCCAAAGTCAGTTGCTTAACTGACTGAGCCGCCCAGGCACCTCTAGGGATAGTTTTTAATAATGAAATTGTATCAAAGGAAGAAACATATCAGCAAGATGTGGATATACTAGGCTTTTTATCCTCGTGTGTTTAAGTACTTCACATATATTTATCATCATTTTTTTTATATCAGCAAGCAATTGTTCCTTGAAAGCTGTTCTTTTTAATATTTTTTTATAATTTTTTTTTTAATGTTCATTTATTTTTGAAGAAGAGAGAGACAGAGCATGAGCAGGGGAGGGGCAGAGAGAGAGTGAGACAAAGACTCTGAAGCAGGCTCCAGGCTCTGAGCTGTCAGCACAGAGCCCAGCACAGGGCTCAAACTCACAAGCTGTGATATCATGACCTGAGCTGAAATCAGATGCTTAACCGACTGAGCCACTCAGGCACCCTGAAAGCTGTTCTTAAATTGTGACATCAGTGCCCTAATAAAACGGCTTCTCTCTCCATATTGGTTCAGCTCCTAAAAGGCTGGTATGATGCTTCTAAATTTAATATTATTACCTAGATGATTGTTATTTAGTCTCCAGGCATCAATTTCCCAAAATTGAATGCTGCACATTAAAAACAGTCAGCCTTTTTTCCTAGTATTTTTTTTTATTCATTTTTATTCATTACTTTTAAAAAAAGATACCAATTATTTTCTTTACTTTCAGTTAAGTAAGCATTTATTCGATTTCCCCTTGTGGATCCAGACATACCGCCAAGTGTTCCTGAGGAAAGTTGAGTAAGACACAGTCCTAGCCTTCCTAGACATTTAAGTTAGACCAAGACTTTTTATTTTGAAGATATTTCAGGAATAGATTTTAACATGCTTATTTACTCAACAACCTTTTCAATAAGCTAATTCATAAAGTCTTTAAAAAAAAATTTTTTTAACGTTTATTTATTTTTGAGACAGAGAGAGACAGAGCATGAACGGGGGAGGGTCAGAGAGAGGGAGACACAGAATCGGAAACAGGCTCCAGGCTCTGAGCTGTCAGCACAGAGCCCGACGCGGGGCTCGAAGTCACAGACCGTGAGATCATGACCCGAGCCGAAGTCGGCCGCTCAACCGACTGAGCCACCCAGGCGCCCCTCATAAAGTCTTTTAATAGAGCACTTTATCTTTTTAAGAAGATAGCAACTCAGTACCTACACATAATAGTTCTATTAAAAAGCTGAAATGATATGCATTTTTTTTTTCATAAGCAAGCATTGAGAATGTGTTTGAAACTGCAGTTCATGCATTGGTTTGGTTTGTAGTTACAGCTTTCTTCCTGGCCACCATAATGGGCGTGAGGTATAAGAGATCCAAGAAAATCATGCCAGCTGGTCTGGTTGCAGGTTTAAGGTAAGAAAAACTATTTTGATCTGTGCTTTCTTCTGCCATAATTTTGAAGTGCTGACTTTTTGGCAGGAGTCAGTTTTAATTTGAAAGGTCAAAGTAATTTTTAGGACAGTAAGCGTGACTGTAAAACCTTAAAATATCATGTATTCAGTCAGTCTTTGGTATTGATGTACCGATGAACATTTTTGTGGAGTACACGTAGGGTTGCTATAGTATCTGAGCACATATACTCGCCTACCTTTTTCAGAATAAAGAACTAAATTCAGCCTCATTTTTCCTCAAGATTTACTCATCTGAAACAGTAAATGTATTCATTTCAATCTGATACTCAGTCTTAGAGTGTTATAGTGATAGTCTGCTACACTTATTTTGAGTTTTTAAGGGAAGAAAGTTAATATTTTTAAAAAAGATAACAGGGAACCTCTGGTTTCTCTTATTTTGATCCTAGTAATTCTATCCATGAGATTAAGCATATTACCAAGTAAAAATTTACAGGTAACATTTTTAGTTCTTCCTGGAAGCTGTCTTTATTATGTTGAAAGCCTTCAACATGTGCATTTCCTTTGTTACACATTTTTACTTTTTTACTTTGGAATTTCCAAAGAAAGAATGAAATGTATACAAAGACTCATGTTTATTGCAACTTCATTTCTTTATTTCTTTTTCTTTTTTTAAAAAATATTTATTTTTGGGAGAGCACAAGTGGGGGAGGGTCAGAGAGATGGGGACAGAGGATCTGAAGCAGGCTCTACACTGACAGGCTGACAAGTAGCAAGCCTGGTGTGGGGCTCAAACTCACCAACTGCAAGATTATGACCTGAGCTGAAGTTGGACGCTCAACTGACTGAGCTACCCAAGTGCCCCTGCAACTTTATTTCTTTTTTTTTTTTTTTTTTTTTTAATATATGAAATTTACTGTCAAATTGGTTTCCATACAACACCCAGTGCTCATCCCAAAAGGTGCCCTCCTCAATACCCATCACCCACCCTGCCCTCCCTCCCACCCTGCCCTCCCTCCCACCCCCCATCAACCCTCAATTTGTTCTCAGTTTTTAAATTTTTTTTTTTTCAACATTTTTTATTTATTTTTGGGACAGAGAGCGACAGAGCATGAACGGGGGAGGGGCAGAGAGAGAGGGAGACACAGAATCGGAAACAGGCTCCAGGCTCCGAGCCATCAGCCCAGAGCCTGACGCGGGGCTCGAACTCACGGACCGCGAGATGGTGACCTGGCTGAAGTCGGACGCTTAACCGACTGCGCCACCCAGGCGCCCCTTGTTCTCAGTTTTTAACAGTCTCTTATGCTTTGGCTCTCTCCCACTCTAACCTCTTTTTTTTTTTTTTTTTTTTTTTCCTTCCCCTCCCCCATGGGTTTCTGTTATGTTTCTCAGGATCCACATAAGAGTGAAACCATATGGTATCTGTCTTTCTCTGTATGGCTTATTTCACTTAGCATCACACTCTCCAGTTCCATCCATGTTGCTACAAAAGGCCATATTTCATTTTTTCTCATTGCCACGTACTATTCCATTGTGTATATAAACCACAATTTCTTTATCCATTCATCAGTTGATGGACATTTAGGCTCTTTCCATAATTTGGCTATTTGCAACTTTATTTCTAATGGAACTCATGATGAATTGAAAAATTAGAAACAACTTGAGGAGTGTCTGGGTGGCTCAGTTGATTAAACATCTAGCTCTTGATTTAGGCTCAGGTCATGATCTCACGGTTCTCCCCATGTCAGGCTCTGTGCTGGCAACATGGATGGAGCCTGCTTGGGATTCTCTCTCTCCCTCTTTCTGTCCCTCCCTCCCTCTCCCTCTCTGTCTCTTTCAAAATAAATAAACATTTTTAAAAATCTTCACCAATAAGGAAATGTTTCAATACATGTTTTGTCTACTTAATGAAATACTGAGCAGGCATTACGTGCACTGTTTTCAAAAACTGTTTAGTGGCATTAGAAAATCTATTTTCTATTAGAAAATTAGAATGATACAATAGGAGATAAAAACAAAATAAACAATCAAATATAGTATGATCTCAAAAGTTTGTATAAAAAACCAAGATAGGAAGGAAATACTTCACACTGTTAATAGTGTTTATCACTAGGTGGTAATGCAATGACTAATTTTCTCCTTTCTACTTTACTATAGAAATTTCTGGTGTGGCTATGTATAATGTTTATGGCTTGGTTGGGGGTGGGTGTCAGGGAGGAATGTGATTACAAAGGACTGCCTTCCAGTGATGGCTATGTTCTAAAAATTATATTTAGTGATAGAAAGAATCAGAAGCAGGGTTTTTGGGTCAAGAAGACAAGACCCCAGTCAATGGAAAGTAGCTGAGATTATAATAATAACACCCCAGAATTGCTCCTTCATTATTTTTTTCAAGCCACTTGCCTTTACTAGTTTATGAAAGGCGTTTCTTTCCAAACCTTTCTCTTATAAAGTTTCATCCCAGATTTTCAGAACAATGAGTTCTGAGTTTGCTCATGCAGTCAATCAACATTTTTAAGTAGCTAATCCAGCTGGGTCTGGGAAGTTCCAGTACAGGGATAACGAGATCACCCCTGCTCCAAGGAGAAGCAAGAGAGAACCCTGGAAGCCAAAGTTTAGTAATAGTACGGGTTTGGTGAACATACTAACCTGTCTTATGCCACGTAAGCGTGACCTGCTCTTTGCCTTTCTTTTATCTTAATCCAGCCTCATGATGATTCTGAGACTTGTCTTACTGCTGCTCTGAAAATATGGAGGAACTGAAAACTAAATTCATGCGATTCTGCTGTAACGGGCAGAGCACATACTTTGTATTTAAAAGATAAGCTTCAGGGATGCCTGGGTGGCTCAGTCGGGTAAGCGTCCAACTGCAGCTCAGGTTGTGATCTCTCAGTTCGTGAGTTTGAGCACTGCATCAAGTTCTGCAACTGGTGGTGCAGAGCCTGCTTGGGATTCTCTCTCTCTTTCTGCCCCTTCCCCACTTGTTCTCTCTCTCTCTCAAAATAAATAAGTAAACTTAAAAAAAAGATGAACTTCAGCATGGAATGTTATGTGTCTTATTCTACATTAAAAACAACAGAAACACTCCAATATGAACACTAGTTTGAGTAATTTTTTTTAAACAAAACCTCGACTGTTTTTCTACTTCTCTGATAATGGTTTCATTAAAAATATTTAATAAATCATTACATTCTCTTTCATTCGCTGCGTCCAGTTTTCATATGTGTGGGGTGTTTTATTTTTTGATAATTCCAAACAGTTGGGTCTGAAGTTGAAATTAAACTGCCAGTTATCAGATAATGGAGTGCCCAAGGTGAACTTTACAAAATGTTCATGTATCTGTTTGTCATTTGCATTGTATTAGAAACTATATTTCTTGGGGCGCCTGGGTGGCTCAGTCGGTTAAGCGTCCAACTTCAGCTCAGGTCACGATCTCGCGGTCCGTGAGTTCGAGCCCCGCGTCGGGCTCTGGGCTGATGGCTCAGAGCCTGGAGCCTGCTTCCGATTCTGTGTCTCCCTCTCTCTCTGCCCCTCCCCCGTTCATGCTCTGTCTCTCTCTGTCTCAAAAATAAATAAAACCTTAAAAAAAATTAAAAAAAAAAAAAGAAACTATATTTCTTCCATTTTAATTGTACTACTGCCAGTGTTATTTTTTTTCTCAGCACACTCTGCGTACTGACTGAATGTATTCGGTATTTAAATAAAATGCTTTCTGTTTTAAACCTGGTTTTCTCATTTTAATGTCCTCTCCATATATACTCAAGTGATTTTTAACATTTAAATGCTCAATTATTAATGCAAGTGATTGGAAAGGAGGTTTTTGTTTGTTTTTTTTTAAGCCAGAACTCTCCCTCAGGAGCAGATACTCTCTCTCACTGAAACAGTAATAATTCTGAAACAAAAATGATTTTGTCCCCAAGTTACTACTTCATTTTTAGAAATAGTTATGACTTCATGTCCAGGGCACTTACTTTTAGGCCCCAGACTGAACATCAAGAGACCTGAGTTCCAGCCCAGTTCTCCCACTGACTGGTTGCATGTTCTTTGGAAGGTCTTTCCTCTCTCTGGGTCTCAGTTTCTCATCCTTAAGGAGGAATTTGGACTAAATGGTTGACCAGGTCCCTTAAAGCTCTCAAAGCCCGCAGTTTTGATCCTGTTGTCTTTACTCAGGGGTGTCAGATTTCAAACCCACTCTTTACATGAGATGGTGAGTGGAGCCCCAGCTGAGAAGAGCAGAGTTGATATGCTTGTGTTCAGTTACCTTTCCCCACTGACTTTCGAGGAAGTTATTAGACTTCCAGTGATAAGTAATTCAGGAAAGGGAGGGAGGGAGGGAGGGAGGAAGACAGGAAGGGGCCTACGAGTTTAACCAAATAAAAATATTCTACTTAAAAAAAAAAAAATCCCACTTACCCTAATGGTGCAAAGAGGTTGTTACCATAAGAAGGTTGGAAAAAGTGGTTATCACTGGGGTGCTCTGTGTGTATTTGCTGACTATAGAGATGACTGAGAAGACCCTTCAGATTTGGACTGACAACAGTTTACACTCAAAGTTTAGATTACTAAAGTAGAAACCAAGTGTGAAGTTGATGATAAAAATATATGCTCTATCTGTAAAAGACTCTAGTGGTTGAACGTTTAAGAAACTAGTTTGAAGCTATGCTCTGTCCTGGACTTTTCCCAAAAGGATGTGGAAATGCGTGATGGCTGGTATATATGTGGGGCTTTTCCTTTTTTAAAGAAGTCTTCAATACCCATTGGCTTACTCAGGATTGTACTCTTTTGCAATAGGTAGAATGCAGAAGAATCTTTATTTGGATGATTCTGATGGATTGGTGTTTTACTGTTTTATAAACAGAAAAAGTGTTGTCTGATTTACAGGCCAGTATTAGGTAGTTTATTTCCTTTTGCTTATCTTTATCAAAGTGACCTTATGATACCTTTGTGGGTACTGCTACAAATGTGAAGTGAGATGTGCTGAGGCCTTTAGACCTCTTCGTTTGTTAATACTCGGCTACTATAGTACCCATGTTTTTAAGAAACATGCCACGTTCAAATCTGAATATGTTCTTCACGGTCTCAATGGAGCCTTCATCTAGTGGAGGCTTCCTTTGGCTTCCAGGCTGGAGAAATTTGTGAATTGTGGGAATGCAGCTGATTCTGGCCTTGAACTCCTAAAATGCAGAAGTATACTATCCATGAAAAGAGAATAGGGCAAAATAGACAAAATACAAACATTGCACATTTTTGCATCTGAGAGAAAGTGTTTAAAAATTATATTCCTCACGGGGCGCCTGGGTGGCTCAGTCAGTTGAGAGACTGACTTCGGCTCAGGTCATGATCTCATGGTTTGTGAGTTCGAGCCCCGCGTCGGGCTCTGTGCTGGCAGCTCAGAGCCTGGAGCCTGTTTCTGATTCTGTGTCTCCCTCTCTCTCTGCTCCTCCCTCACTCATGCTCTGTCTCTCTCTGTCTCAGAAATAAATAAACATTAAAAAAAAAAAAAGAAAAAATTAAAAAAAAATTATATTCCTCATGGCTGGTGGAGGTAGAGGATAAAATGGAATTTTCATACATTATGATGCCTTGTACAAAGCAAGTTGGCAATATTTCTCAAGAACCACAAAACTGTTCATAGGCTGTAACCAACTGACCCCATTTTTCAGATTGCATCCTAATGATATCATCTTAAATATGGAAAAATTTATAACCATGAAGATGCTGTTGCAGCATTGTTCATAAAAGCAAATACTCCAGAGTATCCTGATGTATAACTAATAAATAGAAGTCCTGAAGTCATAAGGATTTTATGTCATAAGCATTTTTCTATGTTGTTATGTAATCTTTGAAAATATGCCTTTAGGTAAGTGCATAAAATTCTACCCAATAGATGTATCTTCATTTGTGTAGACATTCCTCAGGTATTGAATATTTAAGTTGTTATGATTTTCACTATTTAAGTTAGGTTTTTCTGGGGCACCTGAGTGGCTCAGTTGGTTAAGTGTCCGACTCCTGATTTTGGCTTAGATCATGATCTTGTGAGACGGAGCCCTGTGTCACCGAGCCCTGCACTGACACTGAGGAGCCAGCTTGGATTCTCTCTGTCCCTCTCTTTCTCTGCCCACCCCACCCCCGCTTATTCTCTCCCTCTCTTTCTCAAAAATAAATAACAAATAGTAAGTTATTCTGAACACAGTAACTGGAATATTATATAATCATGAAAATGTTCAAAAATATAATACCATATTGTATAAAAATGAGGCAAACTAAATAAAAATACCAAAACATGCATATAATGTAACGTGAAGTGGGAAATGGAGACTGCAGAATTACCATAACTTGGAATACAACTATTTTCAATACGCATATATTTAAAAGGCTAGAAAGAAATCCACCAACATAGCAAAGTGTCTTAGAACGCAGGCCATGGAATCAGTCAGACTGAGGGTTTGTGCACCAGTCCTGTCACCTACTGACAGTGTGACTTGAAAGAAAGTTCTTTGACCTCTTGGAGTCGTTTCCTACCCATTTGAGGATGAAATAAAATCAATGAAGTAATGTGCTTTCAGTGCTTGGTACAATGCTTAGCACACAAGAGTATAGTCAGTGGCTCTGGTTATTGTTAAACAATTGCTGTGTTAGGGCGAGAATATCGTAAATGTTTTCCTGCCACCTTATCTAGAGAAAGAAAGCCATTTTATTGAGGTTCTGCTACATTCTGGGCAAAACCTTTGAGACTTGAGTCCTGCCAGAAGTCTGCCCCAGATCCCCATGCTGGCCCACATGACCTTCCTCTACTTTCCTGTATCTTACTTTGTTTTTAAATTTACTACCTTATATTGAGGTTATCTGTCTATGTGCTTGTCTCATCCACTAGATGTGTTCATTGAGGGTATCTTTGTAGCTTGGCACAAAGAAGTTAGTAGGTTCTTAAATGCTAATAAGAATGAGAATAAGAATGAGAATGACTGAATGAAAGAATAAGCAAATGATAAAGATTCATTCTTCCTGCAGTTCTTGGGAGTTATTTGGAGAGCATTGCCTGTAGCAAAGGGAATCCTGTGAGGACACTGGGTTTGCACTCTTCAGCCATTAAGATGACTTCAAGGAGCTGTATATCGGCCCAGCTCAGCCGGTTGCCCACAAGAAAATCTTGCCCGTGGTCTCTTAGTGCCTGCATCATAGTTGAAAAGAATTAGAGGATTTAGGGATTATACCTAGAAAGATAATTTAAAGTAAGTGTGGTTGGCAGAAAGTCTTCTAAAAGTTTAGAGACCTAGTTCCCTAATCTTGGCCACTGGCTAGCTGTGTGAGCACAAGTAAATCCCATCTCTGAGGGCTTCGGTTTGTTCATCTAAAAGAGGTGGACTAGCCCAAACCCTCCTGAGTATTCTGAACATCAGAAACAGCCTAATCTCACATATACCTTTGTCTTCTTTCCATTATATCCCCTGTACCTTCTCTACGAACCTTTATAGAACAATTTTACGCCTCACAGCCTGGATTGGTGGCTCTCCTGGGTCTGCAATCATAATTCTCTCCTCGCACCATCTCAGGACAGGCTCCGTAGATTTGCTGCTCTTTGTGGGAGAACACGATTCTCAAAGGGACACATGCCTCATTTCTATAAACAAATTTTCTTTTCTTTCTTAAAATTTTTATGTTATTTTAGAGAGAGTGTGTGTGTGCGAGAGAGGGAGAGGGACAGAGGGAAAGAGAGAGAGAATCTCAAACAGGCTCCATGCTTAGTGGCTCCCCACTAAGGCTCCCCAAGAGGTGGGGCTTGATCCCATGACCCTTGGATCACGACCTGAGCTGAAATCAAGAGTAGATGCTCAACTGACTGAGTCACCCAAGCACCCTGAAAATTTTCTTCTAATAAGGCTCTGACTTATGGGTCACTTTGTGTTAAAATCAACTGAATATAAAAGGTTGGAGTAGAAAGGTCACTAAAGTATTTTCTAGCCTTAAACCTCTGTGATTTTGTGTTGCTTGGACATGGGATCAGGAGTTGGAGAGACCTGACTGTAGGATTCAGTGTTATTAGTTGTATGACACTGGGCAAGTTACTTTGCTTCTTTAAGCTCTGGTTGCCTCATCTGCAAAATGAGGATAACAATGGCACATCTTTGATGGAGTTATGAAGATTACATGGAATCATGCATGTAAAATGTATAGAACAGTGATTGGCACAAAGTAAGCACAAAACAAAAATGAGCCATCATAGGATTAGCACTGTTTTGGTGGTGATGATGTTGTTGATACTATTTTTAACCACCAGAGAAGTCTCTGGTTTTCATAGTATCCCACAACAAACACTTAAGTCCTGGGAATAGCGGTGTTAAACATTGATTCCATTGCCACTATTGGTGAAACTGTAGGATAAAAATCTCTTAAATTATATGCTAATTACACCAGAATAGATTATTTAAATTTTTTTTTTAACATTTATTTATTTTTGAGAGAGAGACAGAGTGTGAGCTGGGGAGGGACAGAGAGAGAAGGAGAAACAGAATCTGAAGCAGACTCCAGGCTCCAAGCTGTCAGCACAGGGCCCAATGCAGGACTCAAACTCACAAACCATGAGATCATGACCTGAGCTGAAGTTGGACACTTAACTGACTGAGCCATCCAGGTGCCCCATAGACTATCTTTTAAATGATTTTGAACAAATGATACTGAGAAAGTCTGAGGTATAGACTATTCAATTTGATTCATCTTCCATCTTGGACCAAGGGGACTGATAACTCACCTAATATAATACATGAAAAAGTATAACCTAGGAAGGTAGAGTATCAATCATCTATACAAAATACATAAATATCAAATAAACAATCTACATTATATGATTAAGCTGTAAAATTGTTGATATAAATATATTTCAATGTATGTACTAAATCCTTCAATTACAACCATTGGTACTCAACCCAGAAAGGATGGATTAAACCAGCATTGCTGTTAGGTTTGGAAAACTGATCTGTCTCATTTTTACCAAACCCCTAACATTTTTCATGATGCTTGCCTATGTTGACTGATATTATAATGAATGCAGCTGGAGGTCAAGAGCACTGATACTAAAGAAGTCAACCAACCCTTGTGTTAGGACTGGCACTAAGTATTTTCTTAAAGCTCAAGCTTTTCAGACATTATTTTCAGCTGTTAAAAATGTGGGGACAGGTGAAAAATAGTGTTATTTTTATAACAATTTGTTTCTTAACTTAATTTTAAAATATTGTGTAGAATTCTGATAAGCCTTATAAACTGTCCTGGGCCCTGTACTATCCAGTGTATTTTAGAAGTAATATCCATCCTTTCCACCCCCTCCTCTCTAATTAGTGTGGAATTTTCCCTTTGGAATCCTCTTTATAAGACTCTGTTTTATTCCATAATCAAATCAAGTAACTGAAATTCTGTCAGCACTAGAACTACAAATATTCCTGGAATTATGCATGAAATCCTTAAAAATATATAATGCAGAAGACCAGAGTGAGAGGAAGAAGGGCAGGTTTGTCTTATCACTGTAATTGGGGGAAGAATTTTGCTTTCACAAAGTGTTTTTGGGACCTTTATCCACCAATAACATTCTTTATTTTCAGTTTAGTTGTTTTTTTCTCCTCCTTGATCCATGTCATAGAGCAGGGCAGAAGTTTGTCACTTACCTTCTCATAGACAGGGAAGAATCTTGTAGTGGCTCTTTGAAGGATGTATTCAAGATTCATCGCCTTCTCTCTAGGCAGAGAGAGTGGAAAGAACATAATCATGTCACTCAGATCCTTCAAGGCCTCTACATACATGTCAATCCTAGAGAAGGGATGATAAATCAAAAGAGTTCCAGGTAAAGGAACCATAATTTCATGAGCCAAAGAAGCATGTTAACTAATGCCTCCGTTTAACCTGCCCAGTTAGCAGGTATCTCAATGTCTCATGAGTTAAAAGCAAGTATTTCTACTTGCATGTTATTTCTTTGAGATATTAAGATCAATTTGAGAAATAAGGAAAATTCTAGGACTAAAGTATGTGAGCAATTATGTGGGTGTGAATTTCAACCCTGTGACATGAATGCTAATTAAAACACAATGTATTAAAATAGTCCTAAAGTAATAAATTAGGCAAAGATCGTATTTGGCTGCTTAAATGTTATAACAATGAAATTACCCATGTCTATACAAGGTGGGGGGAGGTAACTAGGGACCTCTATGCTGCCAACAACATCTCCATCTGGATTGAAGGTTCTCAAACTTAGTAGAACAATTTAGGAAGGCACAGAACTTACTCGACAGGTTTCCCCTTGCCACTCACATCTCTATGCCAGAATGAACAGAAAAATTGGTACTACATTAGGCGAGGCACCATGGCATAGTGAAAAGACTACTACTGGTCTGGGCATTGGAAAACCTCTGTCCTGCTCCACAGTGAATCTCTTAATCTTTTGGAGCCACAGTTCTTTTAGCTTTAACCTAGAATAGCAATGAGTCTCTTGAAATGGTCTCAAATTCTTTGCTACTCCTGCCACTGAGACTAAGTCTCATTTTCCCCTTGAATCTGAATGGGTCCTAGGGACTTGCCTGACCAGCACAATGTGGGGAAGTAATGTTCTGAGACTTCTAAGACTAGGTCATAAGAAGCCTTACAGCTTCTACCCGATCCTTTTCCATACTTGCTCTAAGGGAAGTCAGCCACCTCATGGAAGAAAAAGCTCAAGCTGGTCTCAGGGAGAAGTCATGTGGAGGGAGAGAGAGACCCTGCCAGGCCCTTTGTTCCAGCTCTCCCAACCCAGGTGCCTGACATATGAGTGAGGACCTGCATGAGAGACTCTTAGAGCCATCCAGCGGATCCCTGTCAACTCACAGAACCGTGAGAGAAAGTGTCTGCAGCAGTAGAGAGCCAGAAGAGTAGCATTCTGAGCATTAGGGTTATTTGGGGATTACGTAGTTGAAAGAGTTTTAAAATATAAAATATGTAACACATACAAGGTTTCATTATAATGATATACCAGTGAAGGCACCTAAAAATTATTAGTTCATTTTCCATTTTAAACATTAGTGAGAAAGATGTACTTAAAAACCACAGCTCCTTCAAGGAATGGCTGAGTCCAGGTCTGGAACAAGAGATGTACAGGATTAATTTGGATCATCATATTACACCAGGTAATAAGGGAGTTATCAGAGACCACTAGAGCAAGGTCAAACATTTCCAGGAGCCACTTGGCTCCCACTGGCCAAAGGTAGGACAATTTGAGCATAAATAAGAATAACAACTAACATGAATTGAAACACATCAAAGGTACTTAAATCCATGAGATCACAGTGATACTAGAACAATAACAATAATTAATTGTAGGATGCAGGTGAGCCAACTCATTTGGAAAATTGGTAAACAAAGGTCTAGCATTTCTTTTGAGAAACTGTACTCCAGGTAACCAGATAGTAAAGGAGAGTTTTTCTTTATAGGAGTATTCTAGATAATAAATACAGAAGGAATGATAGCATTGAATGCCAATGGCTGTTAAGATCATAAAGAGTAGACGGGCAGACATTTTTTTTTTTTTTTGCTTCCTGATAAGGGAATGCACCAATACTTATGAAATAGCCTTGCAAAAACCACTAGTATTTGAGTCTGATAAAACCTCAATATCTAACAACTAATTGCCAGGAAATACTGAGACAGAAGAATGTGTTAAAATACACTGCAGGGATGTAATCAGCAGAAATTTGGCAGTTAGAATCTGCTAGAAAGCAAGAGAAAACTTATTTTAAGATTTAAAAATACAAGATGCATTTCAAAAATCTTACTGCACTAAAAAGTTTAAAGCTAAGCTTCTGAAAATAAATGCATTCTGTGAATAAAACGATGAGAAATTTATTTAAAACACACCACATTTGGTAAAAATGGACTGTTTGTTGTTTACCAACTAATGGTTTTCTAATTCCGTGCAATAATTTACAATTTAGGGTTGCTATTTTAAAATCCAGATAAAAAATAATAAAACAAAACAAAACAAAATAAAAATAAAATAAAATAAAATACAATAAAATAAAACAAAACAAAATAAAATCCAGATTAAGACAAGACTGTTGTGCTGGTTTGTAGACCAGGTTGCCCATTGCAAAAGGACTGGTGTGTGTACGTGAGAATTTAGACTGTCTAGGAGACTGGGAAGCTATCTGGTGTGCCGGAGACTAGCGAGGTGGTTTCCAAAAGATACTTCTGGAATCAAGTTCACATTCATGCCCCAAATCTGTTCGTTCTTGTGTTTTACCCTGTGCTTTACTCCCACCTAGTGGAGGCAAACAACAGATTTCATGAGAAAGAGTCCCATTTCCCTCACTGGTTCTTGTCCTTGCTTTTGTACTAGATAAAGAATCAGAAAATGAAATAAACTGTGTAATTGGCCATGAATTGATCATTGTTGAAAGTAACCATTGTGTAAATAGGGTTTATTTTACCATTCTCTTTCCTTTGATGTGTGTTAGTTTTCCCATAATATGAAGTTAAAAAATAAGAAAAGAATTTTCAGTTAATCTATCGTCTATTATGATTAATCTAGCATCTATTACGATTGCTAACATGCCTAAAGGTTAGATATTCTTTTTGTTTGTTTGTTTGTTTTAAGTAAGAAGTGATTGTTGTTACCAGGCTTGTTCCTGTATGTTCCTTCCATACAAGTCATATTTTGCAGCTAGGTATCTTAGGATAGCTCTGGTCTCTACCAGATTCATTCCATCAATTTCGACCATGGAATTTTGACCAGGGAATCTTTGCATTTAACAACAACTTGAGAGAGCAATGGTTTGATTTAAACCCCACTCTCTGTCCCTATTGTTCATACATCAGAGTTCCACCTTAAAATATACAAAGGAAAGTTGCATTATTTACTGTCCCTGATGGTAGTAACTAAATATTCTTTAAACTCTTAAGCTGCTACAAAATGAGAGTAAGTAATCAAATACTACTAAAATATTTTAGAGACTGATATAAAAGAAATATTTATGCATTTATTCACACAAAAATGTGTACAGTGCAAGACTTGAGGTTGTGTAATCTGGGAGATACAACAAAGTACAGACACAGAAACTTTCTTTCTGGCCAGGAATGCCCCTTTCTCATCACTTACTCTCCATTCCTATAGCCACTCCACGAATTAGACTCTCTTTCCCTCTGAACCATCATAGTAAGGTCCTAGGTGGTAACTCAGCCCTCAGATGGGCCCTCCATTTTTGTAATTAAGGTTTTTTATTTTAATTCCAGCATAACTAACATACAGTGTTCTATTTGTCTCAGGTGTACAATATAGTGACTCAGCAATTCCATACATCACCCAATGGTCATCGTGATAAGTGTACTCTTTAATCTCCATCACCTATTTCCTGTATTCTCCCCTCCCCCACCTCCCAGTTTTTTCTCTATAGTTAAGAGCCTGTTTTGTGGTTTGTCTGTTTTTCCCTTTGTTCATTTGTTTTGTTTCTTGCATTCTATATATGAGTGAAACCATATGGTATTTGTCTTTCTCTGGCTGGCTTATTTTGCTTAGCATTATACTCTCTAGATCCATCTATGTTGTTGCAAATGACAAGATCCTGTTCTTTTTTATGGCTGAGTAATATTCCATTGCATATCTATAGATTTAAATATAGATATATATATATACACCACCTCTTCTTCTTTATCCATTCATCTGTCAGTGGACACTTGGGCTGTTCCCATATCTTGGCTACTGTAAATAATGCTGCAATAAACATAGGAGTGCATGTATTTCTTCAAATTAGTGTTTTTGTATTCCTTGGGTAAATACCCAGTAGGGCAATTACCAGATCACAGGGCCATTCTACTTTTAATTTTTTGAATTAAAAACACTTTTGGTTTCTTGTGTTATTTCTTGTGTTGTTTGATTAAAAAACACCTTTTGTTTCATTCTGACGGGTATGAGGTGATATCTCATTGTGGTTTTGATTTGCATTTGCCTGATGATGAGTAACGTTGATCAGATGGACCCTTCTTACCTACCCCACATGCACTGCCTGATTGTTTTCCTGGAGTCATAACGCTCTGTTTAAACCTTTCCATTACTCCTCTTTGCTTATAAGACAGTAATATCTAATCTCAACCTGGAATTCAAAGCACTCCTTGAAATGTGCCTCCATGCACTTTCCACACATTATGGCACACCACTCTCTGTGTGAATCTTCCATCCTTTCCCTCCCTTCTCCCAGTCTGAATCCCGGTGACCTCCCATCTGGGTGATAGCTCTTTGTTTTGGGCTGAATGTTTCAGTCCTTCAGGGAATCTTTGCATTTAACAACAACAACTTGAGAGAGCAATGGTTTGATTTAAACCCCACTCTCTGTCCCTATTCTTCCCTCCCTCTCTGTCCAGCTGTCTGACCCTTCCTCAGAAGGGAAACAGCAAAGCTGGCACTTTTCCCACTTAACACCTTAAGTTGAGCTAGTTCTCTGGACTGGATCCATGGCGAGAGCATCCTGGCTTTTCTGCTGCTGCCACCAGGTTTCACTGTAAGGACATTCTCTGCTCCCTAATTACATCAGTTGGGGTCCAGCTGGGAGACAGAACCATACCAGTTACTTTAGTTCCTTTAACCAAACCTAGTTCCAAAGAAGTTAACTAGGTCCTGGTGTAAGGGTTAAATTGTAGTGTAGAGCTAATGCTTACCTTGAAAAAT